>NW_020954551.1:24263364-24271544 GCF_900497805.2 Vombatus ursinus | reverse complement strand
ATCTATCTATCTATCTATCTATCTATCTATCTATCTATCTATCTATCCATCTATCTACACACATATATTTTTTTCCTTCCAACTACCCTAATACTGACAAAGTTCTCATGAATTACAAATATCTTTCCATGCAGGAATGTAAATAGTTCAACCTTAATAAGTCTCTTATGATTTCTCTTTCCTGTTTACCTCTTCAAGTTCCACTTGAATCTTGTATTATTTGAAAGTCAAATTTTGTATTAAACTCCTGTCTTTTCATCTAGAATGCTTGAAAGTCCTCTATTTCACTGAATGACCATTTTTTCCCCTGAAAGATTATACTCAATTTTGCTGGGTAGGTGATACTTGGTTGTAATCCTATCTTCTTTGCCCTCTGGAATATTATATTCCATGCCCTGTGGTCCCGTAATGTAGAAGCTGCTTAATCTTGTGTTATCCAGATTGTGTTTGATAATATTTGAATTGTTTCTTTCTGGCTGCTTGTAATATTTTCTCCTTGATCTGGGAACTTTGGCATTTGGCTACAATATTCCTAGGACTTTTCCTTTGGAGGATCTCTTTCAGGAGGAGATCAGTGAATTTTTCAATTTCTATTTTGCCGTCTGGTTCTAAAATATCAGGGCAGTTTTCCTTGATAATTTCTTGAAATGTGATGTCTAGGTTATTTTTTTTTTTTTGATCATGGCTTTCAGATAGTCCAATAATTTTTAAATTCTCTCACTTGGATCTATTTTCCAGGTCAGTTGTTTTTCCAGTGAGATATTTCACATTGTTTTCTAATTTTTCATTCTTTGGATTTGTTTTACAGTGTCCTGATTTCTTTTTTTTGTTTGTTTGTTTTTGTTTTATATTTATTTTTTATTATTTTTTTTGATTTATCAATAATCACTTCCATATGCTTTTGAGATTAAAATTTTTCTCCCCCTTCCTCCCCAGCACCCTCCCCAAGATGGTGCACAATCTGATATACGCTATACATTTACATTCATATTAAACATATTTTCATATTAGTGATACTGTAAGTAGAAATTAAAGTCAATAGGAGGAACCATCAGAAAGAGGAAACAAAACACAACAGAAGAGAAAAAAAATAACAATTCAACTTCCATAGTTCTTTCTTTGGATGGGATAGCATTTTCTATCACAAGGCCTCTGGAGATGTCTTAGATCCTTGTATTGCCAGGAAGGCTTAAGTTTATCAATATTAGTCATCACACAATGTGGCTGTTATTGTGTACAATGTTTTCTTGGTTCTGCTCACTTCACTCAGCATCAGACCATACAAGTCTTTCCAGGTTTTTCTGAAGTCAGCCTGTTCATCATTTCTTATAGCACAATAGTATTCCATCACATTCATATACCACAATTTGCTCAGTTATTCCCCAATTGATGGGCATCCTCTCAATTTCCAATTTTTTGCCACAACAGAAAGGGCTGCTATGAATATTTTTGTACATGTAGGTCCTTTTTCCCATTTGTGTAATCTCTTAGGGATATAGTTCTAGAAGTGCTATTGCTGGGTCAAAGGGTATGCACATTTTGATAGCCCTTTGGGCATAGTTCCAAATTGCTCTCCACAATGGTTGGATCATTTCACAACTCCACCAACAATGCATTAGTGTTCCAATTTTCCCACATATTCTCCAACATTTATCATTTTCCTGTTTTTTTCATGTTGGCCATTCTAATAGGTGTGATGTGGTACCTCAGAGTTGTTTTGATTTGTATTTCTCTAATCAATAATGATTTAGAGCAGTTTTTCATATGAGTATAAATGGCTTTAATTTCTTCATCTGATAACTGTCTGTTCATATCCTTTGATCACTTATCAACTGGGGAGTGGCTTGTATTCTTATAAATTTGACTTAATTCTCTATATATTTTAGAAACGAGGCCCCTTATCAGAGAGACTGGTTGTAAAAATTCTTTCCCAATTCTTTACCTTCCTTCTAATCTTAGTTGCATTGGCTTTGTTTGGGCAAAAACTTTTCAATTTAATGTAATCAAAATTATCTATTTTGCTTTTTGTAATGTTCTCTGTCTCCTATTTGGTCGTGAATTCTTCTGTTCTCCATAGATCTGACAGGTAAACTATTCCTTGCTCTCAGTTTGCTTATAGTATCAGCCTTTATATCTAAATCACATACCCATTGTGACTTTATTTTGGTATATGGTAGGAGATTTTGGTCTATGCCTAGTTTCTGCCATACTCTTTTCCAGTTTTCCCAGCAGTTTTTTTCAAAGAGTAGGTTCTTATCCTGGGGTCTTAGGGTTTATCAAATAATATATTACTATAGTCATTGACTACTGTGTCTTGCATACTTAACCTATTCCACTGATCCACCACTCTATTTTTTAGCCAATTCCAAGCAGTTTTGACGATTTCTGCTTTATCATACAATTTAACATCTGGAATGGCTCTGCCACCTTCCCCTACATTTCTTTTCATTAGTTCTCTTGATATTCTGGACCTTTTGTTTTTCCAAATGAATCTTGTTATTATTTTTTCTAACTCTATAAAATAATTTTTGGTGGTTTGATTGGTATGACACTGAATAAGTAAATTAGCTTAGGTAAAATTGTCATTTTTCAGTGTCTTGATTTCTCATAAAGTCATTAGCTTCCAATTGCTCTATTAGAATTTTTAAGGAAGTATTTTCTACAGTAATCTTTTGGACTTCCTTTTTCATTTGGCCAATGTTGCTTTTTAGGACATTTTTCTCCTCATTAGCTTTTTGGACCTCTTTTGCCCTTTGGGTTAGGCTATTTTTTAAGGTGTTATTTTCTTCAGTATTTTTTGGGGTTTCCTTTAGCAAGCTGTTGACTTGTTTTTCATAATTTTCTGGCATCACTCTCATTTCTCTTCCTAGTTTTTCCTCTGCTTCTCTTACTTGCTTCTCACAATCCATTTTGATCTCTTCCAAGACCTGGGACTGACTCATATTTTTCTTGGAGGCTTTGGATGTAGGAGCTTTGACTTTGTTTTCTTTTTCTTGTTGTATGTTTTGATTTTCTTTGTCATCAATGTAAGATAGTATTGTCTGACTCTTTTTGCGCTGCTTACTCATGATCTCGGCCAATTACTTGAGTTTTAAACTCTTTGTTAAGGTAAGAGTCTGCTTCCAATGTGAAGAATGTACTGTCCCAAGCTTCAGGGGTTTGCACAGATGTTTTCAGAGATAATTCTAGGGACCTGTAAATTTTCATTTCTTCCAAGGTGATATGATAAGGGGCAAGGTGTTTCCTCTACACAGCCACAACAAGCTCCACCAGGCCAGAATTCCTCCTCACCCCAGGACCGCCCTGAGAACTTTGACCCACATCCAAGCACGGGCAAAGCAGTGCCTTAGCACTGGCAAAGAGATCCCTGCAACCCACCTCTGATCAGCCACTGGATTCCCTTTCAGTCTGTGGGCTGGAAGCTCAGCAGGCAGCCACCAACCCAGGCCATGCTCAGAACTTGTGGCTGAGACCTAGGTTCTCTGTCACCATAATCATAGGCTTTTCACAATGACCTTCTAAGTTGTCTTTGGTGTTTTAGTGTTGAGAAGTCTGGAAACTGCCACAGCTGCCCACAATTCAGTCCTCTGAGACCTATTCCAGGCTCACTGTGGCCTGCGCACCCATGACAAATTGTGCTCCTCTCCTTGCCTGGTGCAATATACCTTTCCAATCAACCATCCAGGTTGTCTTGGGAGGGAAATTTGTTTCACTCTGTCTTTTTGTGGGTTCTGCTGCTTTAGAATTTGTTTAAAGCCATTTTTTACAAGTATTGGAGGGGTTTGGGGGACAGCTTGAGCAAGTCACTACTTTCACTCTGCCATCTTGGCTCTGTCCCCCTCTTTTTTTGGGGAATTCTGCCTGCTCATCATTTCTTATAGCACAATCATATTCTATTACATTCATATACCACAATTTGATCAGCCATTTTCCAATGGATGAACATCCTCTCGATTTCCAATTCTTTGCCACCACAAAAAGAGCTGCTATAAATATTTTTGTACGTGTGGGTCATTTTCCCATTTTTATGATCTCTTTGGGATACAGACCTAGAAGTGCTGGGTCAAAGGGTATGCACAATTTTATCGCTCTTTGGACACAGTTATAAATTGCTGTCCAAAATGGTTGAATCATTTCACAACTTCACCAACAATGTATTAGTGTTTCAATTTTCCCACATCTTCTCCAACATTTAGTATTGTCCTGTTTTGTCATGGTAGGCAATCTGATCGGTGTGATGTGGTACCCCAGAGTCATTTTGATTTGCATTTCTCCAGTCAATACTGATTAAGAACATTTTTTGCTATGATTATAGATAGCTGTAGTTTCTTCCTCTGAAAACTCCCTGTTCACATCCTTTGACCATTTATCAATTGGGGAATGACTTGTATTCTTATAAATTTGACTCAGTTCTCTATATATTTTAGAAATGAAGTCTTTATCAGAGACACTGGTTGTAAAAATTATTTACCAGTTTTTTTGCTTCCCTCCTAATGTTGGATGCATTGGCTTTGTTTGTGCAAAAAACTTTCCAATTTAATGTAATCAAAATTATCCATTTTGTATTTCATAATATTCTCTATCTCTTGCTCGGTCATAAATTCTTCCTTTCTCCATAGATCGGAAAAGTAAATTCTTTCTTGCTCTTTTAATTTGCTTATAGTATCAGCCTTTCTATCTAAATCATGTACCCATTTTGACTTTGTCTTGGTATAAGGTGTAAGATGTTGGTGGATGTCAAATTTTTGCCATACATTTTTCCAGTTTTCCCAGCAGTTTTTGCTAAATAATGATTTCTTATCCCAGAAGCTGGAGTCTTTGGATTTATCAAATAGTATATTGGTATAGTCATTGACTGTTGTGTCTTGCATACCTAACCTATTTCACTGATCCACCACTCTATTTCTTAGCTAGTACTAAGTAGTTTTGATGATTGCTGCTTTATAATAAAATTTAAGATCTGGTACAGGTAGGCCACCTTCCCTTGCAATTCTTTTCATTAGTTCCCTTGATATTCTGGACTTTTTTTCTTCCAGATGAATTTTGTTATTATTTTTTTTCTACCTCTATACAATATTTTTAGTAGTTTGATTGGTATGGCACTAAATAAGTAAATTACTTTATTTAGGATTTTCATTTTTATCACATTAGCTCAGCCTATCCATGAGCAACTGGTATTTTTCCAATTATTTAGATCTGACTTTATTTGTGTGAAAAGTGTTTTGTAATTGTGTTCATATAGTTCTTGGTTTTGTTTTGACAGATAGACTTCCACATATTTTATAATGTTTACAGTAATTTTAAATGGAATGTATCTTTCCATCTCTTGCTGCTCGACTTTGTTAGTAATATGTAGAAATGCCAATTATTTGTCTGGGTTCATTTTATATCCTGCAACTTTGCTAAATTTGTTTATTATTTCAAGTAATTTTTACTTGATTCTCTAGGATTCTCTAAGTATAGTATCATATCATCTGCAAAGAGTGATAGCTTACTTCTTCTTTGCCTATTTTAATTCCTTCAATTTATTTTTCTTCTCTAACTGCTATAGCTAACATTTCTAGCATGATGTTGAATAACAGTGGTGATAATCTACATCCTTGTTTCACTCTCAATCTTATTGCAAATGCTTCTAGCTTACCCCATTTCACATAATGCCTGCTGATGGTTTTCAATAGATGCTATCTATAAGTTTAAGGAAGACTCCATTTGTTTTTGTGCTCTCCAGAGCTTTTAGTAGGAATAGGTGTTGTGTTTTGTCAAATGCTTTTTCTGCATCTATTGAGATAATCATATGATTTCTACTAGTACTATTGTTGATATGGTCAACTATATTGATAGTTTTCCTAATATTGAACCAGCCCTGTATTCCTGGTATAAATCCTACTTGGTCATAGTGTATCCTCAAGATAACTTTTTGTAATCTCTTTGCTAATACTATATTTAAATTTTTCATCTATATTCATTAGGGGAAATTGGTCTATACTTTTCTTTCTCTGTTTTGGCTCCTCCTGGTTTAGGTATCAGCACCATATTTGTAGCATTAAAATGATTTGGTAGAACTCCACCTATTTTCCCAAATAGTTTAGGTAGTATTGGAATTAGTTGTTCTTTCAATGATTGATAGAATCTGTCTGTAAATCCATCTGGCCCTGGAAACTTTTTCTTAGGGAGTTCATTGATGGCTTGTTCAATTTCTTTTTCCAAAATGGGATTGCTTAAGTATTTTATTTCCTTTTCCATTAATCTGGGCATTAAATATTCATCCATTTCACTATGATGGTCAAATTTATTGGCATACGGTTGGGCACAATAGCTCCTAATTATTGTTTTGATTTCCTCCTCATTGGTGGTGAACTCACCTTTTTCATTTTTGATGCTGGTAATTTGGTTTTCTTCTTTCTTTTTTAAATCAATTTAACCAACGGTTTATCTATTTTATTGCTTTTTTTCATAAAACCAGTTCTTAGTTTTATTTACTTGTTCAATAGTTTTCTTAATTTCATTTTTATTAACCCCTTCTTTGGTTTTCAGAATTTCTAATTTTGTATTTAATTAGGGATTTTTAGTTTGTTCTTTTCCTAGCTTCTTTAGTTGTATGCCCAATTTTTTCATCTTCTTTTTCTCTATTTTAGTCCTGTAAGCTTTTAGAGATATAAAGCTTCCCCTAAGGAACACTTTCACTGCATTCCATAACTTTGGGTATGTTGTCTCATTATTTTCATTCTCTGGGATGAAATTATGGATTGCCTCTATGCTTTGTTGTTTGACTCACTCATTCTTTAGGACTAAGTTATTTAGTTTCCAATTAATTTTTAGTCTTTCTTTCCATAGCCCTTTATTACATGTAATTTTAATGCATCATGATCTAAAAATGGTGCATTTAACATTTCTGCCTTTCTGTATTGGATTGTGAGGTTTTTGTGCCCTAGTATATGGTCAATTTTTGTGTAGGTGCCATGTACCACTGAGAAAAAGATATATCCCTTTCTGTCCCTATTCAGTTTTCTCCAGAGGTCAACCATATTTAACATTTCTAAGATTCTATTGATCTCCTTAATTTCTTTCTTATTTATTTTGTGATTAGACTTATCTAGTTGTGAGAGGGGCAGGTTGAGTCCCCCATTAGTATAGTTTTGCTGTCTATTTCTTCCTGTATCTCCATTAACTTTAAGAATTTAGATGCTATACCACTTAGGACATATATGTTTAGTAATGATATTACTTCATTATCTATGGTACCTTTTACCAACATGTAGTTTCCTCCCTTATCTCTTTTAATTAGATCTATTTTTGCTTTTGCATTGTCTGAGATCAGGATTATCACCTCTGTTTTTTTTTTTTGTATTGGTTTTTACTTCAGCTGAAGCATAATATATTGTACTCCAGCCTTTTACCTTTACTCTGTGTGTGTCCCTCTGCTTCATATATGCTTCTTGTAAACAACATATTGTAGGATTGTGTTTTCTATACCTGATTATGTTATTTCCTCTTTGAACCAAATCTGATGAGAGTAAGGTTCAAACAATGCTTATCTCCCTCACTTCTTTTCCTTTACTGTATTTGTTTTTTGTTCCTTTCATATGATGTAATTTATCCTTGTCTGCTTCCTCCTTTCCTCTTCTTCCTGTACAATCCCTTTTCACCACTTAATTAGATTTTTTTGCTTCACATCAAAGTCAACTTATACCCATACTCTGTAAGTATACTCCTTCTAAATGTCATAATAATATTACAGTTCTCAAGAGTTACAAGTGCCGTCTTCTTTTGTAGGGATGTAAACAGTTTGCCTTTATTAATAATATGTTGTTATTGTTTTTCTTTCTTGTTTCTCTTTTTATGACTCTCTTGAGTCTTGTATTTGAAAGTCAAATTTTCTATTGGTCTCTGGTCATTTCAACAGGAAGGTTTGGAAGTTTCCTATTTCATTGAATGTTTATCTCCTCCCCTGAAAGATTATGCTCAGTTTCTCTGGGTACATATTTAGAATTTCTTACAGTACAATAATAGTCTATTACATTCATTTACCACATCATGCTTAGCCATCCCCTAATCAATGCACAAATATTTTGTGTCTATTATTCTACCACAAAAAAAATTCCTGTATAGGCCCTTACTCACTCTCTCTCTCTGTCTATCTATCTATCTATCTATCTATCTATCTATCTATCTATCTATCT
>NW_020954551.1:24199929-24263354 GCF_900497805.2 Vombatus ursinus | reverse complement strand
TCTATCTATCTATCTATCTATCTATCTATCTATCTATCTATCTATCTATCTATCTATCTCTCTATCTATCTATCTCTGTGTGTGTGTGTGTTTGTGTGTGTGTGTGTGTGTGTGTGTGTGTGTGTGTGCATATGTATTTTCCTCAATGGGATGTTTTTTCTAGCACTAGAATCTCTTGGTCAAAGGAAAGGGATAGTTTACTCACTTTCTTCAGTTAACCTTAAAATATTTTCCAGAATGGTTGAGCCAATTCACAATGCCTTGAAGAGTTCATCATGGTGCCTCTCTTTCCCCAACTCTTTCAACATTATTTCCATCTTCATTGTTTCTTGGGATGAGGTGTAACCTCAGAGTTGTTCTGATTTGCATTTCTCTTAGTATTGGTGATTCCAGTTATCTGTTCACATAGTCATTATTACCTTGCAATTAATCTTTTGATAATTGTTTATATACTTTGATTACTCATTTTTGCACACACATATGTATGCATATACATATATATTCTATGTATTTGTGTATGTGTACATATATATGTGTATATATAGTTTCTTATATCACATATATCAGGCCCATATCAGATATATTTGTTACAAAGTTCTTGGTCATTTTAAATAGTATTGCTTCTTAAATATTGATATATAACATTGTGGTGTATTATTCTCACTGGGAATTTGAATTCATATCTTCCTCTTACTACTCATACAAAAATTCTTAGTTATGGCTCAATTGCTTGTTTTAAATGATGGCCCCTCCATTTTAAATAGTCAGATGGCTATCATAAAACGTATTGTCATTCTATTTTAAGATAGAACTATCAAATTAGGTGTAGAATCAAATGAATATTTTTATGTATCCTATCTAATCCTTCTGGTCTCCATCTTCATTCACGCATAGGAGGAGGTCACAGGAACAACATGCCAAATGCTTGTGTTCTTCGTTTGTCAGCTATTGCCTAAGAGAAAATGTGACCCCTTAAAAAAAAAGTTCTGGGCAAGATGCTTTGTCAAGTTGTCCTCAAATTCTATATTGGGATAATCATACACTTAAGTACCACTAGCCATCTGTCTATCCTTGCCTTGTGCTCCATATCCAGATTCTGATTGGCTGGCTAACACATTCAGCCACAGTTCTCATAGACATGATGATGATTGTGCCTTGTTGATTCTTGTTGTTTTCATGTTGCCTTAAGTAGAAATATTTGGCAAATCTCAGTTACAACAATGAACCATTTTGAGCACTCACATGAAGAGAACAGACATTGGACATAAAGATGCCTTCAAAGCATTACAGGGCCATATGTTCTCCTCTGGAGCATAAAGTTGGAGTAGAGGTTAACACAAACTGAAATGTACTTAAAAGCAAAATTCAAATCTTATTATTTTGCATACCATTTAGACAGAATCTACACATATACATATATGCATAATATATGAACAATGCATATATGTACACACTTAGGTATATGTATGTATATGTGTATACCTAGCATGGTATGTTCCATATATGCACAAAATTCATATCTTCTCTAATATTTCACTCTACTATGGAGCTGTTGTATTTCTTGAACATATCAATACACTACTTGGTGCCAAGTATTATAATCTTGAAGGCTTTGTAATTCTTCATTGTTTGTCACCATATCCACTCAGTTGCCTAGCCTTTTCAATTTTACCTCCATAACATTTCTCTATTCACATGGTTCTCTCCATGTATATTTCCCCTTCCCCCATAAAATCCCTTATCTCCTCTCTCCTACACTGATATATTGATCATCTTGCTCAAAAATCTGAGGGGTTCCCCATTTCTTATAGGATAAAATAAGCAATTTGAGTGCCACCTTATCCTTACTTTCATTTCACCCTATCAATGTTTACAGACTATTTTTGCAACTAGAACACACTGGATAATAGTACTTTGTACCATTGTCCATGACTGGAATGTACTCTCTCATTGTTTCTGCCTCTAATCATCTTTGCCTCCTTCAAAGTGTAGGTCACATGCTTACACCTCTATGAAGCCTTCTCTAATCTCCCCCAAATGTTCATATTACATATCTCCTCAATTTTCTTTGCACCGTATTTTGAATATGAACCACCAAACTTGAATGCAAGTTCCTTGGTAGATTTGTTTTTTGTCTTATGGTCTTACTACCTGCCCAGGTCCTTGAGCTTACATTGATAGGTCTTTAATATGTTTGTTGAATTGAACTGCTAATTGTTATAAAATTGCTCCAGCCTTGTCAGACTTTTCTAGTATGGAAATTTTTTTCAGGTATAGTAGGGTGAAAGCATGACCATGATCTTGAGACTAGCCTAACCAATTTTAGATAAGTAATCACTAGTTGTTCAAAAGAATGATAATTTTTTTAACTACGGCTGTTCATAAAATGATGGGAGGGAATAAGAGGTTATTAAGCATGTACTCTGTGGCAGGTACCTTATTCAGGTCTTTAAAAATAGTATGATGTATGTCAGGGAAGAAAGGACATTGATAACCTTTTTTTTTGTGAATTTCCCAAAGTCATTGGGATAGTCATTGGGAAAAAATGAGTTCCAGACCAATAGACAAAAAGATTCATGGCATAGGATTTTGATTTACCTCACTGATTGCTCAGACTGCCAGGCTAGTAGCTGGGCTTAAAAATTATTCTCTTCATGGTAAATTTCTGAATATTAATGGAGATCTTGAAGTATGTGCAGAAGAATAGACCGAGATGCAAAATCCAGGTCAAGAGAAATCTCTTAGCTTCTTTTAAGTATAGTGCCTATTCCAAAGACCTAGTACTCATTTTTATAAGTTAAAATCTTCATGAAGATTTTTTTTTTGGTAATGGAAAACCAATTAAAGTCAGAGAAATGAAGACCTGCTAACTTTTTTTTCCTTCTTTCCATAGGAATTGATATCTATTTCCTCTAAGGATCAGCTCACCTGAAATCTTCTCTACTTAAAGTTTTCTCTAATTTCTCTCTTCTCAATTTTTGTTAAACCAAACTCCTTTTGTATATATTCTATCCAATACTTTAGAATGTAAGCCTTTGGGGAACAGCATGGTTTGTTTTTTCTTTGTATCTTCAGGGCCTATCATGGTGCTTGGCACATGATAGATGCCTGCCTGGCAACTAACTAGATGATTGATTGATCATACATAATAATAACTCCTCAACGTTGGATATTGAGGACTATGTACTCAAGATTTCAATTTTCTTCTTAATATGTACCAACCTTTGCAGACACTAAAATAACACAGTAAACTGTCTTTCCTAATGCTTCTCAAATTATGAGGGGTGGGATTTGTACATCTAAACTATGAATTCTAGTCTGTGATACTGATTCTACCTTGTGCATGTGTCCTTAAAACTTAGCAATAAAGATAATATATTTTATTTCCTAACTATTATAACACTTAATTCAATTGGTCCCAAAAGTTGTCAGGAATGGGGTGAAATTTCAAAGTTTTATTTTATTTGTTTTGTTTTATTTCAAAGAAGAAATGCAGATACTTAGATAATATTATATATGCTTATAAACTCTGCCATACTATTTCCTCTCTGCCTTTCCATCATGAAATACTGTTTTTCCTAACTTTTTCTCTCCAAAATTCAAGCCTACAAAACACGTAGCAATGAGCAGCACACAGGAACACTTGCTGACCTTTACAATACACCTCCCACGTTTAAGTCACTGGTTTTGTTTTGGCTTAAGGCAAAAACCATTTCCTGTGCAGGGATATGCTGCATACTTCTGTTAATGAATGAGATGAGGAAAAAGAAACTGAGGATCATCCAACTCTTCTACTTTGCTGTTATCAGAGAACTGCATACTAAAAACACACCAAAAAAATGAAAAATCCCCAGTGGCTAGAATAATGACATCCCTGCTCTGTTCTAAATAAATGCTTACCACTTCTCATCTAGACTATAATGATGGATTCCTAATTGGTCTCCTTGATTCAATTCTCTATTCTCCCCATTCCATCCTCCAGACAGAAGCCAAATTGGTATTATTTGGAACACAATTATCAATAAGTTACTCTTACTCAACAAAAAACAAAGTCATTGGCTCCCCATTACCTCTAAAATGAATAAAAAATATTTAACCTGATTTAAAAAAAAAAAACCTGTACAAGATATCTCTAACTTTTCTTTCTAGCTCTATTTTATATTATGCTCCTTTGTGCACTCTCTTTTCCAATCAAACTGGGTTACTAGATTTCACCTGTATTTCTGGGATTTCATTATTGTAGAGAATTCCCAGGGAATACATTACTCTGTGAATGGAGATTGGCAGTAACTCTACAGCTTAAGTTGTAAGCCAGGTCATAAGTTACAAGGGGAAGCTACATGTCTCAGTAGATAGAATGTTTGACCTAGAGTCAGCAAGAGTTTGAGGCCTGCCTCAGACACTTACTAGCTGAGTGACCCTGGGCAAATATCTTCACCTCTCTTAACCTTAACCACTATACCTGTCAAGTGTGATGATTATAATAGCCCCTGCCTCACAGGATTATTTTCATGATAAAATGCAATAGCATTTTTAAAGAACTTCACAGCTCTTAAATATGTAAATACCAATATTATCTATTTTTAAGAGTGGCTGGAAGTACTGAGAGTTGAAGTGTATTGAGAGTCACACCGTGTCTATATACCAGAGATGTCCTTTGAATTCACATCTTCCTGAAGTTACCCCTCCCCACCAGGGCCTGGAATTTTGTCCCTTTTCATTTCTGCCACCTGGCTTCCCCAGCTTCCTTCAGTCCCTGGTAAAATCCAACCTCAATAGGAAGCCTTTCTCGACCCCTCATATCTAATGCTGATGGGGTGCTTGGGTGCTTGTACTTGGATCCCATTTCCAAGATCATATATCTCTCTAGCCTCAGAAACACTATTCCTGACAGTTTCTCTCCAGCCTGAAGACCCTATCTCTGGCAATAACTCATGAGTGGGCCCAGTGAAGCAAACCCTCTCTCCCTTACAAGAACAAGCTAAACTCAGTACAATTTCCCTTGTATGACCAGGACTATCTTGTGCCAGCAGAACTATCAAGTACAGATACCCACAGTTACCACATACAATCCAGAGGTCAAGCTATAAATGTTAATTCCTGAAACTATCTTGTTACAGACATAACAGACCAAAATATACCCTTTAGTAACCTTCTCCTCCCCCCCTCCCCTTAGTTTCCAGTAGTGAATAACATAGTTGTTTGTTATCACCTAATCAGCATACTTGACACATAGTCCTCTGCTTTTCCTATATAAACTTTAGCATCATTCATATTAGGTTGCAAGTTCCCTAAGGAGATCCATCCACCATGGCAATAATAATAAATCTTTGCCACCTTGACTTGAAGAATGCGTATGTCTGTGAATTCATTCCAGATGACCATGTTCTATACTCTGGTCCTTGAGGGGTCTGAACTTCTCAGACTACAACAGTGCCTTCTCTCTGTTGGTTATTTCAGATTCATCCTATACATAATTTGTTTATGCAAAACGGTTTGCATATTGTCTCCTCTCATTAGACCGCAATCTCCTTGAGAGTAGAAACTGTCTTTTTACCTTTCTTTATATCCTCAGTGTTTGGCACACTGCCTGGCACATAGTAGACACAACAAATGTATGTTGACTCACAAACTGTCTGTTTCTCTATCGACTAAGTCATTCTACCTCTCTTCTTGGTAATAAATCATCTTCATCATCATCACCTTCATCAGCAGCAGCAGCAGCATCATCATTATCTTGAACCAGGAGCAATGCTGGGCACTAACCTCCTTTGTTCAACATTAAGGAAAAGGTCATATACAGTCTCATATTCACTAAGGAAGGTATGAATGCTTTACCCAGGAAGGTGTGCACACTGCAATCAACATTAGGGATATTTAGGGAAAATCCCAATTTCTCTCTAAGTTCTCAGAATGATACCACCTCTCTCCCCTAGCTTCAGGTAAAAAGTTCTCATCTATTTAGTCTACTTGTAGTCAGAATGGATTTATTCATTCAAACTTTCTGCTTAAGCCTTTCCTCATTGGGAAAACAAAAACAAAATAAAACAAAACAAAACAAACAAACAAGCAAAAATGGTCTGCCTTTCTCATCCCTCCTCCATTACAATTGAGCTTAATCACAGGAGCATGGCCAAATGGAATCTAACACATGAGAAAATTGTTACTCTGAACAGACCATAACATTAAAGGGAGTAAAATCAAAATGTTAAATGATCATGTGAATTCTCTGCCCCCCGTAGCCTTTCGCAGAGCCATGTCATCAGACTAGATGCCTCAGACCTAGGATTTCCCAAGAGTAGTTTAGCTGCAATTAGTTACTCCTATTATAAGATAGCAAATAGTCCCAATGAGTATTTTGTAACTGTACTCTATGTAACAGTGGGTGAACAATTCAGTTAAACATTTTTTGAATGTCTACTACATGTGGTAATGTGCTAGGCACTACAGTTACAAAGACACAAATAAAGCAGGCTCTTTCCTTAAGTACCTTACATTCTCTGCTCCCTTAGGTGGTGTCACATTTCAAACGGAAGTGATATGGCATGGCTCTCAGATGAGGAAGACACGCACATATAGGATGTTCTATATATGATTAAGAAAAAGTGGGAAGATTGGATAAGATTCCACTTCCCTATATGCATAGGATAAGAGAATAGAAGGTAGGGCACAAGGAGTCACAAACAGACAGGACAGCTTTGAAAGTTGCAGGTTGAATATATTACATACTTTAAAAGAAAAGAAACCTCTACATAATAGAGAATTTTGGTTTCTTGCACAATGCTCTCTTTTTTCTACAATGTATGTTGAAATGCTCAATATATTTGATATTTGTTAAGTTCAGGAAGGAAAATAAATAAAACAAAAAATTAAAAATCTTAAATTCTACTGGTAGAAATCAATAAGAAAACATATACATGCATATATGTGTACCTCTAAATGTGTGTATGTGTATATATGTGTACTCTCTCTCTGGATATAATATGTATGTATGTGTATATATATATGTGTGTGTGTACATATATACAGATAAACACGTATACATGCATGTCCGTGTGCATACATACGTACATACTTACTTACTTACAGTGGAGTCCCGATTGGGAGAAAACCATAAAATACAGTAATAAGTAAAAAGGCATAAAAATTTAATCCCTGTGAAAGATAGAAGTTGGATCTTTGTGACCTGTTTATAATCATAACTTCAATACTAAATTATATTTTAGACACTGAGTCATAACTTAAAATGTTACAGCCTATGAATGCCAAAACAAGAATATTGTGATCTACATGTGACCAGGATATGATCAATACTCAAACTCATGTTTGGCATAACATTGGCTTAACTCCTAAGCTCATTATTAAGCAGAAAACCAAAAATATCCACCAATCAGTAGTGATGCATTCTCTAGCTCCTCCTGCCACTGTCTGCTTTCTATAATTACCACAAGAATTTTGGGGCTTCTTAGGAGGGATCCACTGACCTGTCTGGCAGCTGGCCTAGATTATCCCTTTTTATAAGTATTCATAATGATTGATTAAATTACTACCTATAATCAATATAGAGATACTTGACCTTTTCCTTTGGTGTTAAAAGAACACCACATGGTTATTGGGAAGGTAAAGGGTTCCCCAGCCAGAGAGATTCCACATGTTACACATACATAATACATAATACATGCATACATACCTACATAGTGTGAATGTATTTCACAGAGTAAATACAAAGCAGTTTCAGGGGATAGAGGGGCACAAATAACTAAGGAGATTAGAAGTGACCTCAAAGAGCAAGTTGCATTTGAACTGTGTTTTGAAAAAAGGTAAGGATTCAGTATGACAGAGGTAAGGAGAAAGAGCTTTTTGGATGATTCAGAAATAGAGTCTCAGATTTTTAATTTGAAGATGAAGGATCCTGCACGGTTCCTGTTTAGTTTGCTAAACTCCCTCTTCCTCCTACTTTCCCTCTCCCCTCACCTTCCCTCCTGTCTCTTTCCTTCTCATCTCCTCTGTTCTCTTCTGTTCCCTCCTCTTCTCTGCTCTCCCCTTATCCTTTTTTTTACTTTATCTTTAGTGTTCAGAATAGTATTTTATACATCTTGAACACCTAATAAGTATATGTTGAATTGACTAAGTATTGCATCTTACGTTCTGGGTTAAAACAACTATTAAAAATCTAGTCATATCATAAGGAGAAACATGAAAAGGATGTTAATTCTAAATCAAACACTTTCCTTATAAGAAAGAAGACAAAGTTAGTTGTTTTAAGGTTTGTATTTATACCTGAGGAGTATTAATAAAGTTATTTTTCAATGATTGCAATCCTAATTCAATTCAATAGAATTTCATTAAGTGACTACTGTGTACAAGGTACTGTGCTGGATCCAGAGGACAGGAAGACAAAAACATCAAAGTCTAACTTAAAGAACTTAAGTCTACCAGAGCAGTGGTCTCTAATTTGGAGTCCCTTGGCATGACACCAGATGAATTTGTTGAGGTTCCCATAGCTGGTCATTCAGGCTCCTCTCAGACTCAACTATAACAGCTAAGCAGGCAAAATAACTTGACCCCACTCTTCCATTCCAGCATTCCCACACTACACCATTCTACCATTATCTTATCATTTCCATAGGCAAGGGAAGAGAGCTATCAATTAGAGGAAGTGATCATAAAAAGTTTTATGGAAGAGATGGTACCTGAATCACAATCAGGAAATAACTTGTTAAAACAAGCTTTCAACACTTAGTACCTATGTGAAATCATATAATCTCTCTGAGTTTTAAGTTTGCCACTTGTTATTATAGATAATAACATCTATGATATCTATTTTATTTGTTTGTTATGAGGTTCAAATAATGTAGGTAAAATTATTTTAAAACTTTAAAGGATTCTATAAATGTTCACTATAACTAATATTACTAATATAATCAATTAATTGTTATGGACACACATGTATAATATTATTTAAATTATACAATGATAAGGTTATAATGTGAACATGTCCTTGACTCCTAAGTTTGAATTTAAGGGTCTATTTGTAATGGTTTCTCCTAAAATCATTCCTGCTGGCTTATTTTGCCCACACCGAAGGTTGTCAAGGGAAATCTGAGATAATATTTGATCATAAGGTAGACTGTGTAGAGCCCCTCTAAGAGAGGCTCCATGAGTATCTCCATGAGCATCTCACACATAGAGACACCAAGGAGATACTTTGAGTCCCTGTTATGTGAGCACACCTCAGGTCTAAATGTACATAAAGGTAGATAAAAGGATCCCTAACTCGATTACGAGCACTTAAAGTAATGCTTCCTGTCAGCTACATGGCAGCCTTAATTCTACGCCACAGAAAATGCAGAAAACATGGACCTTTTTAATAAATTCCTTGACTAAAATTTCTGAACTTCAATCTTCACTTATTTTCATGATCACTGGCAGAATATTCTATGCTCAGTTAAAATATCCATTATGTTATTACATTATGAAGCATAACTTAGTAACATAACATGACATAACCTAATAAAGCACATTGCTATTGTCAGAAATAGTAAAAGAGGCAATATTTAAGCACAGATATTGGTCCTAAATTTGAAAAGATGTTATTTAAATAGGAAGTAAGTGAATGTTTAAAAACCTTCTTATGTCAAATCCATTTACATTCTAAGATAAGATATCAATTTTTGGGGGGGTTTTCTGCTAAGAAGATTGGGTGAGGAAGAAGAAAATAACTCAAATAAAAAGTGGGAAAGGAGATTTGTTTCTCAGTTTCCTGAGGATAATCCATTCATCACTAAATATTTTCGTAAGGAGTTGAGAATAAAAACATCATAGAGGTGTTTAAAAAAAGACAAATTCTCTTTCATCATCACATTGAACAATTTCAAGAAAAAATGCATATTTCACAAATATACCAGGTAAAATAAACACACTTTTGCCTTCATATAAAACATACATACACACATTTTGCAAATATGCAATAGCAGTACCACAGACAACTTTTTCAGAAATTCAATGGCTGTTCACTAGGTGTAAGTATATATAAATATATTAAGTTGCCCTACTTTGCTTTTGGTTCCTCATTTTTAATGACAATTTCTAAATACTCTTCCTTGAACAGTTTCCTTCTATTGCCCTCATTACAGAGTGGAATATATTTGCAATGCTTACCCTGTTTAGGTAAAAAGTCTAATTCAAATACATGAGATGAAAGATAAACCAAAAAAAAATGGTCATGGTAATTTGTTTGTGGTAGTATAAAAATCAATATTTATTTGTCCATATTTTACAAAGTAGAGCCTCTCAAAACTTTTTAGCATCTTGAAGGCACATACACAATACTCAGTTCATGTCTTTTTACCTCAAGTGGTAGAAAGGCAAAAAAAAATAAACTCAGAGTAGATAACTGTCCAGAAGCTCAAGAACTAGGAAGGACCTACTGGTGGTGTAAAAGGAAAGTGGGAAGGGGAGTTCTAGATTTGGATATACTTGTGTCTATGCATCATCAAAATCAGATTGCTCTAGGAATAAATATATGTTAATGGACATGGTGAACTGTTCAGATTTTAGTTTTCTGGGTGGTTTAATTTTGGATAGATCCTGAAATCATATAAAAAACTATATATATACATATATATGTATATATATATGTATGTATATGTATACAATCTGAGTTTTCTATTAATTCTAGCATCGTTTTGTCTTGTCTTTCATAATCTATTTTGACTACAATTACATCCACACCAGATAATGAATGTCTTCCTGGTTTTGCCAATGATTGATGTGTGCCATATCCTCATTTCAGACTTTAAATCTCACTTTCTCTTCAGGACTGAGTGGAGGTGCCACCCCTTCTGGAAAACATTCCATGATCACCTTTGTTAAAATTGCACCCCACCTTTTCTAGTTTTCTTGGAGCATGTTGTATCTCTCCTGTGCTCTCTTCACACTCTTAGTGCTCTACATAGACATTTACACACTCTATCCATCCTAGTATTCTATAGCCTCATTGAGGTCAAGAGAGTTTGCCCTTTTCAACATTGTGCCCTCCAGGATCTTGCTCAAGCACATATTTATTTATTTATTTGTTTGTTTGTTTGTTTGTTTATTTATTTTTTAGGCAATTGGGGTTAAGTGACTTGCCCAGGTTCACACAGCTAGTAAGTGTCAAGTGTTTGATCTGAGGCTGGATTTGAACTCAGGTACTCCTGACTTCAATTCAAGGTCCCAGAATGAGGGATCAAACACATGTCCTGACTTCAAGTGCTCTACCCACTGTGCCATCTAGCTGCCCCTAACACAGGCACATATTAAGCACATATAAGTGCTTAATAAATCTGTGTGGTAAGGATTGGGATTGGGTCACTAATTTGAGAAGCATGCCTAAGGTCAATATGACTTAACCTCTTGGTTAGAACTCTTTTCCACACTTTACAGAGAACAGGGAGGCATCCAGTTGAAGATTCAGGCAATCATAGGTTGTGTTCCCTCAGTGATCTAGAACATATTTAGAAGGATTTCCTTTTTTTTGGTATCAGACTTGCCTTTTAGCAAATGTTTTTGCTTCATTTCTTTCATTTCACAGTGAAGACTATGACAGGGATGATAAGGCAATAATTGCAAAGATATTCTTTGAGCCATGTGTGCTCCCTTGGATTAACATGTGAAACAATTATTTTATCAAATGTGATAATGAGGTCACTTGGGCTAAGCAAAATATTCAGATGAAGGAGTCATTTGCAACAGAGTATGGGAATCTGTGGATTCAGCTATGTGTGACATCTTTTATGGGAAGGATATTTGCAAAATTTGCTGAGAAAGCCAGGCACGGAGTAGGGGAAACATATGGTCCTCTGTAGAAAGTAAATGAGCAGCTCAAAAGAACATTTACATATATATATATATATATATATATATATGCATGTATGTGTATACATATATACATACATACATACATTCACATACATATATATACATATACATAATTCAGGTTGAGTGTTTGGAAGAAGAATAAAGCTAGAAGCAGGAATTTTGTGAAGAAGACAAAGGCGACAAGTAGGCAGTGTAAGGTGGGGACAAGAGCCAAGGATTCAGTCAGAATACTGCCATTGCCACTTGCAGACTGTGATTATGGGCTCATAGAATCCTTTGTTGTTTCTCAGTCATATCCCACTCTTCATGAAACTTTTTGGGATTTTCTTGGCAAAGATACTAGAATGGTTTGCCATTTCCTTCTTTAGCTCATTTTATAGATGAGGAACTGAGGCAAATAGGGTTAAGTGATTTGCCCTGGGTTGCATCTAGCCTCTGAAGCCAGGTTTGAACTTATTAAGAAGAGTCTCCCTGATTTCAAGTCATGGTCACTGAGTCTCCTAGCTGCCTCCATAGCATCATAGGAACATAAATTTAGGATGCAAAAGGAGTTCTGAAGTCATCTAATCCAACTCTCTCACAGATGAGAGTCCATTGAATCCGATCCCCTCATTTAGTAAAGGAACTGAGGCCTAGAAAAGGTGATTAATCCAAGGTCCCAGAATGAGGGATCAAACACAGGTCCTTTGGCTCCATATCTGGCATTCTTTCCACCGCCCAATGCTGTCTTGACCTTTTGCATTTCTGGGCTTCCATTAGCTTGCATGAAAACTGAAGTGATTATACTCCATGAACTCTAAGGTCTCTTCAAGTTCTAAATTCTATGACCATTCACACAACTGAGCCTCCTTTCTAAAGGACCATATCAGGGTTCAGTAATGTTCTATATATATCAAGAGCGGGGCATCCAAACAAAACATAAGCTAACATGGATTCACTGCTTTCACAGGGGCTTGCTACAAGATACTATGACGATCCTAGCAGCCAGGTAAAACTTGGGGGATGAATAGAGAAGTCATCAGTCCTATTACATTTCTTCTCCACTCATATACCTTTTCATATATTTTTATAATTCTTACACTTGTGATTTTCAGGATGACAAGTGTGCTTTCCAGGACTTAAGGCCTTTCCCCAGTCTCTGAGTTGTTCCTCAAAAATGCTTAGTTGGCAAAGTGGATTTCCAATAGACTAGACATCAGTAAGACTCACATTTGAATCTACCTCAGTCATTGACTAGCTGAGTGACCCCAGACAAGTTACTTAACCTTTCTCACCTTTACTTTCCTGTTGGTAAAATGGGACTTCTAATAGTTCCTATCTCCCAGGTTTGTTGAGAATCAAATGAGCTACCATACCTAAAGTATTTTGCAAATTGTAAAACATAACATAAATCGTAGCCTTAAATTATCATTGAACTTACATAATGTCAATTCTTCTCTGAATCAATAATAAATAATTTTCTCCTCAGAATTTGCATTTATTTTTTTTAAATGAGCAAACTTCATGAATACAAGAGAGAGCATTTGAACTAATTGGTCAAGATTCCTTTATTTTTGAGCTCCCACTTCCTCTTTCACAGGGGGGACAGAGTAAATGTATTTTGAGGAAAAAAGAAAGCCAGCTACATGCAGAAACAGTGGGCTTGCTAGAGCTTTTATATCCAGCTGACTTCAATTAGGAGGGCTTCTACAACTGGAATAGGAAGACAAACTTCACTGTTACTAAATAGACTGTTATTCTTTGTGCAATTGGTTTACCCTAAGCAAGATCTCTGGAGATGCAGTTGTAAAGAAGAAAGCACTTTGTTGTTTCATAAAGGTATTCCCAGTGGGAAATTAAAGATTAGGATCATGTAGACCTCCATCAGATGCCTCCTCTGTTGCTTCATCATGGCATGGATATGTCTCTGGACTCTTACAGCTTCTGTCAATTTATATAAGCTCTTGGAGGTCCCCCTGACTTGGAAAAGCTGCTCAACACTGAATTCTTTGTCTATATCACTGGCATCCCTAAATTGAAATTCAGGGAGCCTCATCTTCAGGGTTTTGAGTTTTGTTTAGAGAGATATAACAAATCCTGAATTTTTCCCTAGATACTGAATAAGCAACAATTGCATCAGTAGAGAGAATGAGCACACCAATGAGATCACGGATTTTTAGAGCTGAAGAGCAGAATCTCTAGGTTTTAAAGAAAGAGAACAATAAGGTAATGTGTTTCCAGAGAAGGGCAACTAGAATGGTGAAGGACTTTCGACTGATGCCATATAAAAGGCAATTGATAAATTAGGCTTTTTAGCCATAAGAAAATAAAATATATAGGATACAGAACATTGTCTTCAGGTATCTGAAGAGTTGTTACGTGCAAGACAATAGTTAATTAGATAGGCAAATAGATTGATGGGTGGGTGGCTGGGTAGATTGATAGATGAATTATATTAAAAAATCTATTACTGTTTACTATGTGTCAGGGACTGTGGTAAAAGAAATTCAGAAGGTATCTGCGCACAAGAAACTTACATTCTAATTGGGCATGACAACACATAAAGGGGTTTTGGAAAAATAGCAAGGAAGGGAAAGGGTATCTCCTTGGGCCATGACAGGGTTGCTACAGGAAGGGAAATGAGAGCTAGATGAAATAAGCAAGATGTATTTAAATATGGTTCTAAAGCTGAAGGTTCTTTGTTGTTTCATAAAGCTTTCTTAAGGTTGAGAATTTAAAGGGTAAGACTATTTAGTCCTCCTGATTGACTAGACTTATTCTGTTGATTCCAGAAAACAGAATTCAAAGCAATAAGTTGGAATTTCCAACAAGCAAATTAAGATGAATGTCAGGGAAAACAAATAAAACAAAACAAATGTGTAACACTGAGAGCTTCCCATAAGTAGAATGAGACGCTCTGGGAGTTAATGGGTTCCCCTTCAGAATATCTTCAAGGAAAGAATCAGAGAGCATTCAATTTCAGAGCTGCAAGTTACCTTAAAGATGATTTCATATAGCTTCTTCATTTTAAGGATGAGGAATCAATCAATCAACATTTATTAAGTAAGTACCTGCTATATGCAAACACTCTTCTAAGCACTGGGAATACAAAAAAGGTAAAAGACAGTGCCTGTCTTCAAGGAGCTTACAATCTAATGGGGGGACATTAAAACAAATGCTGCATTTAAAAAGCAAGCCACATACAGGATCTTTGTGAAAAAGCCAGAATATTGATGTCAAAATAAGAAGATTGAAAATATAGGAGGGGGCTAGGGTATTAAGAGTTTTGAACGTCAAACAGAATTTTGTATTTGCTCTTGGAGGCTCTAGGAAGCCACTGGGGTTTACTGACTGGGGGGAGGGAGTAACATGAATAGACCTGTGCTTTAAGAAAATCACTTTAGTGGCTGTATGCACTGGAGTGGGAGGAAACTTGAGGCAGCCAGGCCCACTCACAGGGTATTGAAATAATAAACATTTGAAGTGATGGGGCCTTGTATCAGAATGATGGCAGTGTCAGAGGAGATAAGGGGGCATGTTTGAGTGGTATCACAAAGGTAAAATTGACAGACCTGGGCAATAGCTTGAATATGAAGAGTAAGAAATAGTAATGAATTGAGGATGTCTCCTAGGTTGGCAGACTGAGGCACCGGGAGGATGGTGCTGCCTTCTACAGTAATGAAAAAGGAGAGAGGAGAGTTGAGGAAAAAGATGAGCTTTGTTTTGGATATATTGACTTTAAGATGTCAACTGGATATCCAGTTCAAGGTATCTGAAAGGCAGGCCCAGGGCGAGGATGTGACTTATTCCAATTCACATAGTCACCAAGTTGGACCTAACAAACAGGTAAATTTTCAAGTTATTTTGTGTGGAATTAGATATACATGATGCTTTCTGACTATCTTCATACCATTTTACCTACACTCTGGAAATCTTCCTCATCTTCCTTTCCACAGAGCATCTGTCTGACCCTGAAAAGCCTGGCTATATTAGATAAGTTTTACTTTAACTTGACTGAAAGCAGAACTTCATGGCACTTCTCAGTAATTGCCTAACCATTTAGTAGGTGCTTAATAAATGCCAATTGACTGATTCATTGCTTATGCCTCTTTCCCCTTTCAGCTTCCCTTTATATATCTTCTGTCATTAAAATATAAGCTAATTGTATGCAGGAGTGGACATATTTATTTACATTTCTGTTCCCAGGGCTAAACATAGGACTGGACACGTAACAAATATTTTATAAATACATTATCTAAGATTATGTCTGATTCTCTGATTCAATATTTGACTAAACTATCCTCTCTCCGAAGCCTGTATGGTGATTTGTTGGGCATGCTATAAAAGGGATTCTTATTTGGGTATAAATTTAAATCCCCTTCCATTTCTGAGATTCACGAAAACTGTGAAACAAATGTTCATCTGTTTGGGAAAAAATGTTTTCAAATGAGCTTATTGTAAATTACACTATTGGGTTAATAATCATTGTTAATAATATAACACGTTTTCTACTAGTTGCTTTCTTCATACCACACATATCTGTTATCATATTTAAAGTTAAAAATAACCTGTGAAGCTAAAATATTAGTTCACATCTAATAAGACAAATTCAACTGGAATAAAGTTTTCTCGGGTTCAAACTTCACAAATTGAGGATTGGTGAGTCACTGGTAGATGACAGTTTAACTGTAAAAGTCCCGGGGGCATTAATCTATTATGAGATCAATCAGTAGTGTGACGTGGCAGCCAAAATGGCTAAATTGTACTAAGGCTACATTAAGAGAAGCAAAGCTTATGATGATGAAAAGATGATATTCTCTCTGCATTCTATTCTCTTTAGACCTCATATGGAATATTGAATCCAATTTTGAGTGTTATTGCTTATGAGGGACATTGATCAATCATAGAGTGTACAGGGAAGAAAAATTAGGATGATAAGTGTGCTCAAGTTAATGATAAAGAAAGATTCATTGAATATTTAGCATAGAAAGCACTCTGGGGAAAAATGGTATCAGAATTCAAGTATTTGAAGTGTTATCGTTTGGAGAAAGAATTGGACTTGTATGTGATACTAAAGAGTAGAATCATTGCTAATGAGTGTCAGTTGAAGAGAAGAAAATTTGAGCTTGATAGAAGGCAAAAAGTTTCTTACCAATTAAAGAAAGAAATAGGTTATTTCTAGAGATGTTTTCCATTTCATTAGATATCTTCAAATAGAGATTTTGTATGATGTATAGGCTATCTCCTACTGGGGATTCTTTTTAGGTATTTGTTGCATTGTATGGACACTGAGGTCTTGTCCAACCATAAGATTTTGTGACTTTTTAATTAGTCTCACTTTAAAGATTAGGGCTTTGAACTCCAGAAATTTTAAGTGGCTTACCTAGAATCTACTTTGTAGCCCAAATAGGACTAGATATAACACATCTTAGTTTCTAAGCCTGTGTTCTTTCCAAAACTCAAGCCTCTTTGACATTATCAACATATCATGAAGAGTAATTGAATAAACTTTCATCGCTATTATTTGATTTATTTATTTGCTCTATATATCTTGGCTTATTCCTTCTTGCCTGCAAATGAACCTAGTCGCAGAAAACATGGGATTTATCACAGAGTAGGACAGCTTTGATGTAGACCTCAGAGATAAACAATATTTTGAAGGTGGGGATAGGGAACAAACTGAGTAATAGATATCACAGGTAACAAGAATGTCATGAAAATAATTTCTTCAAATTAATCAGAATTTACATCCAATTTACAAACCATTAATTTAATTATACTTTTCTAAGAAGGCAATAGTTACATAAAGTAGAAGCATGCATGTACTCTGTTCACTCAAATTCAGTGAACATCTGTTAATTATGTATCATTGACCATCATACTAGACCTTTCCCATGATGCCAAGCTGAATGTAATCCTTGCTCTCTAGTCAGAGAAATACTTCATGGCACTTTCGAAAATCTTGTTTTCATACCCTCCTAATGAAAGAGTATACCCATTTAAGAAAAGATCAAATCAAGACAAAATGAGCCCAACTATTTTCCTGACCTGATACATGCCCTGAAGGCAAATTTTGTTTGTTTGTTTGTTTTTTAGGCAATTGGAGTTAAGTGACTTGCCCAGGGTCACACAACTAGTAAGTGTCAAGTGTTTGGTCTGAGACTGGATTTGAACTCAGGCCTTCCTGACTTCAGGGCCGGTGCTCTATCCACTGCACCACCTAGCTGCCCTCCCTGAATACAAGTTTTTTTAAAAAAAAGATGCCCTCAAGACCAAGATCATATAATGCAAGTGAATGTAATTTAACATGAATTTCTTAAAAACCTACTAAGAGCAGGACGTGGTGGTAGTACTAGGGATAGAAGACAAAAAAAAAACAATCAAACAAGAGAAGCATCTGATCTTAAAGATATAGGCATAATGGGGGCAACATTCACACAAATAAGGAAGTGTAAGATAATTTGAGGAGAGGGAGAATCTAGCTAGGGAAATGAGGAGAGGCTTCTCATAGGAAATAGCACCCCATATGTGCTTTGAAAGATTGTAAGGATTTTAAGAAGTAGAAGATGCCAAGCAGGTAGAACATTCCAAGAAAGACTGTTTCTGCAAAGCTACAAAAGTGGGAGATGATTTATTCATTAGGTGAACAGCTCAGATGCTCACTTGTCTAGAATTGAGATTGTGCAAAGGGGAGCCATGCCTGGAATGATTGACTGGAATGATATACTAAGCATATTGAGTAATATACTTAGTAAAATTATTCAATTTCATTTAAAGCCATCTAGGTGGCATAATGGATAGAGAGCTGGGCCTGAAATATGGAAGACCTGAGATCATACCTAGGCCCAGGAATTTATCAACTACTTGTCCCTGGGCAAGTCACCTAACCACTGTCTGCCTTAATTTCTCATCTGGGAAACGGGGAAAATAATAGCACCTACCTCCCAGGGTTGTTGAGGAGCTCAAATGAGATATTTGTCAGTACTTTGCAAACTATAAAACACTGTATAAATCCTAGTTATTATTACTTAATTTGTTATTATTTATGTGTTCTTATAACTCTATCAACTATTATTGTTGTTGTTAAAAGACCATACGGCAGTGAGTGTTATTTTTTTTTGGTTTGTTTTCGTTTAGTTTTGTAACCATAGCTATGATTTCATTGGTGTAAGACGCTCCAGGTGAGGGAACTTCTACCAAGTCAGAGCAGTATGTGCTTTGGAAGTCTTAGAAAATTGATTGGGGAACTGAAAGATTAAGAAATTTATCCAGGGTAACAGATATCAGATATGTTTCTGAGGCAAATCTTGAATATAGTATTTGCTGTCCTCTCCTAACCTAACATAGAAATATTGTTGTTTTTTTCTAGTTGATTCATGTCCTTGGGGGAAAAAATGACTGATTGTTCATTGTAAAACAGACTAATATTTCAGGAGTCTTCAGGACAGAATCTTATTGACCCTAATACCAAGTGTTTACTGAATCACCCAAAGGTGTATGTGTGTGTGTGTGTGTGTGTGTGTGTATGTATGTATGTATGTATGTATATATGTATGTGTGTGTATTAAGAGATGGAGTGTGGTATTCTCTTTACCTAAAAATAATTCCAGGCATAAGTTCATAATGAAAATCAGCTCTTCACTATTTACGTGAAAAGACTACCTTTGAATTTAAGGATAAAAAAATACATTTAAAAAGTCTCAAATTTAGGCACTCCATTCCAATGTTAGAACCATCTCCTGCCCACAACTAAGTACTAAAAAAGCAAGAAGACTCTTTTTAGTATAGACAAATGCTATAGATTATCTGAGCTAGGGTAATTTATCACCATGGCTAATTACCAGCAGATCATCAAAATTAACACAATTTCATGCTATCTTGAACTTTTGATTTTTCCCACAAAAGTTTCACCATTCTCCAATCTGAAATTTTACACATCTAACAATAGATATTATCGAACACTGTTATTGAGAGAAAATCCATGAAGCAGGAACACGTCACAAATTAGGAACTCTCCCATGGAAAATCAATGGATTACTTTCATATTTTTCCCCCAGCAGATTAAATTGTGTGTATTCTCATATTCAGTTCAGCACATCAGTGTCTTAATTACTTCTGCATATTGCAGTGTATGATATATGTTTCCTAAGATATAACATACCCTAAACACCCCCTTTTACCTTTGTTTCATTGTGTTATTGCCCAGGGCCTCTATGGTAGCAGAAAATTCTCACAAATATCATAAAATTGTGTTGGCATGGTACATATAGCCATGGCAATATTCAGGCACATATCCTTGAAACTAGATCAAACATTTCCCCTGAATTCATCTTTGTGATTATATAGTTAAAGTATAGTACATTAGGAGGCACCTCTGGACCATGAGGGTTATTTAATTTGAAAAGGGAATAATGATGGAAGGTTGGAATGTTCTTTTAGAGTTTAACCTCACGTGGAGGCCAGCATCTTAGGCAAGAATTTCCTCTCACCAAAACAATAAATGTTTTAAAATATTTATGTTTTTGAAAAGATTTCTTAGTTGTCATCTCAAAGTCACTTACAGTCAAGAAGTCAATCTGTATTCTTACAGTTTGATAGAAAGAAAATGGTCTTAGGATATTTTTTCTTACTAAATTCTTATTTTTTATGTATTTAAAGGATTAATATATGGAAGAAGGAGAAGACTTCCACTGTTTTGCCCCTAAAAGAAAATTTAGATTTGATTTTTTTGATGTGGGGAAAGGGGAACATGGAAGATTTTTTTTTAAATCAAAGAAAATGTTTTCTATAATAATTAGAACTTTTCAAAAGCAAAATGGCTTACATCTAGAGTAGAATGATGAATCTAGCAGTAGAAATGACCTCAAAGGACATCTATTCAAATGCTTTCACTTTATAATTGAAGAAACTACAATGGGCAAATAAGTTTGGATAAAGGTAGAAAGAGTCAGAGGTAGTATTTGTACCCAGGCCATTTCATTGTGGAACCAGCTCTTTTCATTGCTCTATACTAAGATTCCTTTTCAATGGAGGTCTTCAAGTAGTGTTAAGAAGTACATTTATATAATATGCTACAGTAGAAGTCTTTAATTTTTTTTTTGGTAAAAGTTGGATTAGATAGGTCCTGAGGTCCCTTCCAACACAAAGACACTGTAATTTGGGAATTCTGGGACCCATTCACTAATATCACAGGCAGATTCTCATTTATCATGTTTTAAGAGCTATGATACTAGAAGGCAGAGAGTAGCCGAGATAGATTCTCAATCTTCTTCTTAACCATTGAAGTTCTAAGACTTTTGGCATAGATTTTGCTTTGGGTTCAAAGCATTTTTGGTTCAGGTCATTGGAAAACTTTTTTCCTTGGCCCTTTGCTCTTATAAAGGATACCAACATCCTTTGGATTCACAAATTTCATTTGTATCTATTACCAATTTCTTCATCCAGCCTTTTTACTATCCCTTCTCCCATCAGAAAAGCAAAGCATGTGTGACAGTATAGCTAAATTCACAACCAATTAACTCAGAACGAGAATCTACTTCCATTATATTAGTTTCAGGAAGTAACAGCCAACAATTTCTAGGGAAGAATAAACCAGTACATGTGTGGGTGTGTTGGTTGTTAACAATAAAGTTTCATCTGCACAGAGAAATCATGTCTCTAAAGAATTTCTTCTCTACTTCCAATCTAAGCATTTTATCAGTGGTCAATGAAGATGCCAAAATAGACTTTAGAAAAGAGGTCGTGTCTACTAGCATATATGCCTTCTAATGGACAAAACCCTCGGAATAAGTCCTGCCTTAATAATTCCTGTCATCTACCAAGGGCTACAGAAGGAGCTTATAGAAAATAAAGTAATATTTCTGACTGCAAAGTACTGGCTGCTCAAAAGGAGAGATATAAAACCATAGTCTAGGGGATCATAATGAGTCATAGGTATGAGCTCATCTGGTTGTTTGGATACCAGGTCATAAAGAGATTTTATGAGAGAGAGACAGAGGGGAAAAAGAGAGGTTAAAAATTTATTTTTTTAAAAAAAGCTATGACTCCCAGAAACAAACAGAATTCTGAAGGTTCCATAACAGAATTTGGTTTGAAAAAAAAAAAAACTAAGAAGATTTTTTCCTGTACTTTTTTATTAAAGGTATTTATGAGTCCTTTTCCAATCCGTCACACATAAACACTATGGTGTGAAAATCAACACTATGTCCCATTAAAACTCTATGACTTGTACAAAGCAAGATTTACCTGTATTACAAGAGTGAAAGGGAAATAAATTGGGTGATTTCATTAGTTTCTCTTCAGTGAAATCCATACTTTATTACTAAGCTTTGACATTTTTTTTCAAAACTTCAACCTCCTTCTTTTTTCCCCTCTCCTGTGAAGAAGCAAAACCATCATCCCCCAAAGAGCATCCAGACATGTGGATATTACATTCAATAATTTATTGGGATCTCTGTCACACAGCTACAATGAAACTCAGAGAGATAAAAACAACGTTACCCACCCTGCAAATAAAGAGGCTGGAATCATAGGTTTTACCCTTCAAAAATATTAAATTTTATCAATCAGAATCTAACAGTTCTGGGACTAGAATATGTTTTCTTGCTAACAATATCTCAATCACACATATTGCTTTTCCAATACAACTTTCAGGGGACTGATTTGTGATAAACCTTATATAGGAAATGTGGGGGTGGGGGAGTAGATAGCCAAACAGTTCTGGTTAAGATGATGGACTTCAAAGCAACTTTTTACTCACTTTCCATAGTTGGGACAGTGCTTTTGGCCTTAATTGCTAACTCTGTAAACCAGATAATTTTAACCCCATAAGAGATGGAAGAAATTAATATAGTCTCCCAAACTAGATTTATTTACTCATTTCATTGCAAATTTTCAATGGCCAAAACCTTTATCCCAGAAGAGAGCTATAATTGTGAATGACTTTGGGTCACATTTATTGAATTCATTGCAATAAGCGTTAATTAATCACAATCACATAGTTTGAGTAAGGCACTGACTAGGCCATTGTGGTACAGAGACAAAAACCAAACAATCTTTGTCTTCAGAGAGAATACTGGAAAGATTCAACAAGTGCAGAGATGATTATATGCAAATTATATAAACAAACACATAAACACACACTCATAAGTGGGAGAGAACTAACAACTAAAGGAGACCAGGGTAGGCTTTGCTGAGAAGGTGTTGGTTGCTAAGGTGAAGTCTAAGGAAATCAGACACTGATTCTTACTTTAGAACAGGAGAAGCTCCTTGAGGATGGGCATTTTGATTTCTACCTTTATATTTTCTGTGCCTATAATAGCAACATGCACACAGCAGACATTTGAGAATTATTTGCTGGATTGTATTATTTGCTGGACTCAAAAACTTAATAGTTAGTTAACTTTATTACAAATTACTATACAAATATTATCCCAGGGCAGCTAGGTGGCTCAGTGGATAGAGTAGAAGTTCTGAAGTCAGGAGGACTTGAGCTCAAATCTGGCCTCAGACACTTATTAGCTGCATGACCCTAGGCAAGTCACTTAACCCCCATTGCCTCCAAAATAAAAACAAAAACAATAACAAAAAAATATTATCCCATTTGATCCTCACAACATCCTTTGAGAGGCTGCTGTTTTTGTTCGGTCATTTAGTTGTGTCTGACTCTTCATGACCCTGTGAACGATAAACACAAAACCATGGAATTTTCTTGGCAAAGATACTAAAATGGTATACTATTACTTCTCTAGTAGATTAAGGCAAACAGAGGTTAAATGACTTGCTTAGGGTCACACAGCTAGTGTCTGATGTTGGATTTGAACTCAAGTCTTTCTGATTCCAAGCTCAGCACTCCATTCACTGAGCCATCTAGTTGTTTTTATCCCTTGGGAGATAGGTGCTATTATTATCCCTTTTTTTTTAACAGATGAGGAAACTGAGACAGACAGAGGTTATGTGATCTGTTCAGGTCACATAGCTAGGATGTATCTGAAGTTGGATTTGAACTTAGTTCTTCCCAACTCCAAGTCTAGTATTCAATGCACTATACTACTTGGCCAAGGCTGATTGATTGAATTTTGAAAATGTGTATTCAGGCAATTTTTTTTCTAATATGCATTGAGAGTCAATATGTTACGGTGCAAGGATCACTGGGCTTGGCATCAGAGATTTAGAAACAAGTGCTAGTTGTGTAATCTGGAGCAAATTTATTTATCTGTCCCTCAATTTTGACTTCTAGAAAAATGGGGGAAGATATCTTGGTTTGACCAACTTCACAAGAGGCAGTATAGGATAGCAGATATAAATCTGGTTGAAATTTCTCTTTTGACCCATAGTGGTTGCACAAGCCTATATAGGTCTCTTGTATGTAAGATGACTCTCTAAGGCTACGAAGGGCAAAAGTTTCAGATTTTCATTGGTAGAGAAAGTTTATTCATTGCACATTTTCTACCCAATGAAATCTGAGGTCAGGATCATTATATATATATATATATATGTGTGTGTGTGTGTGTGTGTGTGTGTGTGTGTGCGTGTGTATGTATATATATATGGATATGGATATGGATATATATGGATATATATATATATAATTAAAAACTATTAAAACTCAATGTTGCAATAAGACTTTTGAAATACTCAGTATAAATGTAAACTACTATTGTTTTTTTCAGTAAGACTGTAAATAAATGTCATATTAGTTTTGTATGAGCACATGGAATTGTAACAAAACAATGATCATACATATTCTTATTAGAATTTGACATCAATTGTCATTATGGAAACATGCATTACTAAAATGGACACTTCCATATTTATGGATTCTGATTTCATCATATCATAAATAACAAGGTCATAGCTTTGTTTTCTACCTCTCATTCAACTATTTATATTCTTGTAGGATTTAATCCCTTCATTCCATACCCTATTTCTTGTCTATCATCTTTTCTACATGCCCCAAGGTCCTTTTGTATGATGAATTCGCTCCAATTCATTTGCAACACTTTTCCTTCTAGAACTTCCTCATTTGCTCATTTTACTGCAAAGATCAGGGCAGAAACATAAACTACTGATTGCAAGAAGGTTACCCATCATGCCAAGGATCATGCTGTTCTTTAGTAATATAGTTTTGCCAACTTATAAAGGGAGCAGACTGTAAAATTGATAAAGCCTATTTCCAGAGGGAAAGGCAGTATGATGTATTTGATAGGTCAAACAAGATAAGAATATTTTAATCAGTATGCAAGCCTGGCTAGGCGATTTAGTGATAATTAGCTGCCAAAATTGCCTGAGAAGGCTTTTACTCCCAGGCAGTAACTATTACATCATCTTTCATCAATATATAATAATTATAGAAGGCACTTAAGCACCTGTATAGTAGCCCAATTGAAGTCAGAAGCATATTAAGTTTTATGCTATATCTATTAAAACCCAAATTCATGCATAACTAGAATATGTGAGCTCAGGCATAAGAATACAGGTTTTTGGATTCCATTCATTTCTCTGAAACACATAAAGTCCAAAGGGTTATGGCATTCTGCACCCAATGCAGTACTGAGGTCTGTTAAGGGAGTTGGTATGCAAGCAGCAGCAAACAACATAATAAAGTTGTTTGATGGGAGGCAAGATGTGGGTCTGCGAAAGCAATTAGGCATTCTGATGGGCTTCTCTATGCAGGTGAATATTTTTTCTAGGTTTGGAATAAGATTAATTAGATTAGAACATCCACTTTTGACTATTTTTTTCATACTAAACAAAAGTTTAACCTGTTCTGGAGAAAACACTAAATTAGAAAAAGGATCAGATGTCTCTTGTTACACTCCTCAATCCTGTCAGTACCCACATAGCAGACCATGTTTTGCCCCATAGTGTGACTCCCACATTTAGATGGGAGTATATGTCTCGCTCCAGCATGTTTGATGGCTCTAAACGTGCATCATCAACAATAATGATGAACTAAACCTTTCCCTTGTGCCGTATTAGGGAGGAGAGGGGGAGCCAATGGTCCCAAAGAGATTATATGTGTCATAGGAGGCAACACAGCAGTTGGTTAAACAGCTGCTTTTGACATCAGGATGAAAAGTTCAAATCCTGCCTTTGACACATACAGGTAATGTGGTGCTGGGCCAGTCACTCTACCACTCAATGGTCATGGCCACTCTCCTTGACTATAAGTTGCAGAGCAGTTGCTGATCTGTATCGTTAGAGGTTGATTCTTCATTGGAAGTTCTTTGTAACCTGTTGCAGGAGGCCAATTTTACTGGTCTCAGCCTTATGTGCCTGTTGTGACTCATAACACTCCACGAGATGAAATGATTTATGTATTTATGACTGTAGAAATAAGATTACATGAAGAATCATGTCCTCATGTGGTATTGGCTCCATGTATTGCTTATTGTATACTGCAAACCTTGTTTTTGTAGAATCCCTTTCTCAAAAGAGACACTTTTATTAAGTATAGCATCTTGTAACCTTTTCTTTGTTATTAATTTTCTTTGGAGTATGCCATACTCACTTGTATCCTCTTAACTTTCCTTTTAAAAATTCTACAGTTTTTTTTTTTCTTTTCATTTGGTAACTTTAGTTTGAAGCTTTACCGCACAAGCTGTACCTCCCCTGTTATAAGAGAGTAGCAGCTCTTCCAAGTTATTCCCAATATAGTTAGGTAGTATTCATTGGGCAGACTGCTCACCCTGACACAAAAGCCACACTCTAAAGTTGCTCATAGAGCAGCTAGGTGGCAGAATGGATAGAATGCTGGGCCTGGAGTCAGGAAAATTCATCTTCCTGAGTTCAAATCTGGCTTCAGATACTTACTAGCTCTTTGACTCTGGGCAAGTCACTTAACCTCGTTTGCCTCAGTTTCCTAATCTATAAAATAAACTGGAGAAAGATATGATAAACCACTTATAAAAAAGTTCAACACAACTGAAAAACAACTGAACAACAACAAGGTTGTTCAGTATAAGCCAAGACCAGGTTGCTCAGATTGTCATAACCTTGGCCAGCCAGAAAGACCGTCCTTTAACTTGAAGACATATACTGGCCAAACAAAACCCTCTCACTCCCCCCCTCAAAACAAACAAACAAACAAACAAAAAACCTTCAATACCAGATAAAAATGAGGAAGTTTTTAACCAGACTGGCACTTTTATTAAACTCAAAACAATCTGCTCTCAAATGTTTGTGCTGCTCAAGATTCATCACTGCCTAACATCCACATATATAGAACTTCACCAATAACATGAAAACCTAAACATGCATCCAAACCCAGGAGGAACGTTTCTTGCATAGTCTCAACATTTCCCCCAAATCTTGGAACCTGAACACTTGGACACTTAAATTACATGTTACAATTAGATGTTCCTCTTCAATGTTCTGATGTTAACATTATTCACAAAGTCAAACTCATGTAGAGAGCAGAAACAAGTAGAAGAGGCTGATCTCCCCTCCAGTTTGACATTATCTTCTGACACTGAATATATAATCTCTACACATGGCTCCCATTTGAATACAAAATGAGTAGAATTTCAGCCTTTGCTTGAATTTGTTCTATGATGGGGAGCTCAATCTTTTTTGAGACAGCTTATTTGATTTGAGGTAGTTCAGTTATTTTTTTCTTTTGTTGAGCCAAACTGTCTTCCTTTTACTTAAATTCGATGGTTCTAGTGTTATGTCCTATGTGTATACATGTATATGTATATTTATACATATATAATGCATGTGCATACATGTATATATATATGTATACATAAATACACCTGTTTTCATATATAGTTATATCCATAACTTTATTCCCTACTCCACATACATTCTTCTAGTATTTAGTTACCACATCATTCTAAGCCTTCTCCAGTCCATTCATGCACAATTCTTTAAAGAGATATTTAAATATGTGTGCCCTTTATAGGCATATTCCAATTGGCAAGAAAGTCATTTAAGGAATCCATGACTCAATTTCCTAATCTATGAAATGAGGATAATAATGGTATGTATTTTCCAGACTTACAGTGAGGATTGGATGAGATACTATTTGTAAACTGCTTTGCAAGCCTGAAAGAACTAATTAAATGTTTGTTGTTATTATTATTATTAATTAGGTAAGTTAATATTTACTATATAATTTGAAAAAATAGAGAACAATAACCCAAAGGAAAGGAGGAGAAGGGAAGAATTCTTTATAAAGCTTCACTCTCTCAGCTCAGGACTGCAATAGTGAAGTTTCCAAAGGCAATAGAACAATGCTGCTCTTCGCTCCCACCTTTTCATGCTCTAACCCCTTTTATTCCCCACTTAAAATTAGTCATCAAATGTTTCTCCTCTTCTACCCAGATTTCCAATCATAACTTGGCCAGTCATAAAGACCTATCCTTTAACTTGAAGGCATACACTGGCCAAACATGTAGTTTCTACTACTATCCCCATACTACCTAAGCACAGTATCTGAGAGAATAGAGGTCACGCAGGATAAAGGGTAGACTATTTTTAAGGGCAAAGATGCTGATATTTGATGTATTGGCTAACAACAGCAGCTTCTGAAAAAAAGTGACTTCTCTAGCCCAGACATAAAATAGTCAATCAAAAGTCCCATACAACCAAAGTTTCAGGGGAAAAAAGAAAATTACCAGTGCACTTGGAGAATAAGGAAAAAATTATCATTCCCTGCTCCTTGTTATTCAGCCTGGTACAATTTACACATATATTACTACATATTAAACTTCTTTTTACATACCATTTATGTGCATTTCAAGGTGAAATACTAAACAAATTGGTGATTTAGACTTAAATGAGAATTTATTCATTGAAAATTAAATGAGCATTTTGGATAATTTAATATTTAATGCAGAAAACTTCCTCCCACTGAAAAACTTTCTCCAAATAGAGAAACTTCATTAAAATTGAGGTTTTTTGAAATATCTAGTTTCACACCATATTTTAGAGTGCTTAAATTTTGCAAAAAACTTTACAAGAATTATAAATTTTGACCTTCATTGCCATCATGTGAGGTAGGTTAAGTTACTTGCCAAGGCTCATAGAGAGCCCTGGAGTCATTAGGAGTTGAGTTCAAATTCAGTCTTAGACACTGGTTGGGTGACCCTGGAGTCACTTAACCCCAACTTCTGAGAGAGAGAGAGAGAGAGAGAGAGAGAGATGGAGACAGACACAGACACAGACAGAGACAAACAGAGAGAATCATATCAGTAACTTAAGGCACCTGGGATTTTCATTTGATAAGACTGAAAAGTACTTGTTTGAGCACACATCAAGAGAAAGCTATAAAAGCCCACATTGAGACTAAAGCATTGGGACTTTGAACAAAGATCATCGTCAATCAGTGAAGTCCCTACTACTCTCCCCTCTCAAAACTAAAATAAAAAGTATTTTGCATTTAAAAAGGGACATGGCAGCAGAGGCACGATTTGGGGGACCACAATAGAACACCAGTCCTGGAGTCTAGAGGATCTGTTCAAATCTGGTCTCAGACATTTATTAGCTTATGTGACCCTGGGAAAGTCACTTAACCCTAATTCCCTGTGACCCTTTTTTTAATCTTCCTTCCCTTTTCCCCTGTATCATTACAGACTTCTAGTCACCTAGGACTCATCTGCCATTCCTCACTGTACCAGACTAAAGTTTCAACTATAGGGGCTCCAAAGGTAAATCTGAGCCAAGTGACTGGTGGTGATGGTTGTGTGAGTAGGAATTTGTGTACTTCTCCTAATAGAGGATAGGAAAGGGGTGGAGGTGGGGTGAGGGGTTCAAAGGGAGGAGAAGAAGCTCCCTATATTTAGTAATTGATAATGGATTTAGTAAAGATTTGAATATAAGGCTTCCTGAGTCAAAGGCTAGTTATGTATCCACTGCATCACCTCACATTTACTACTTATCTCAAGAAATTTCTTGGAAAAACTAAGAAAAAGAGAGAGACAGAGAGAGAGGCAGAGAGAAGAAAGGTACAAGGTACTACAAAATTACTTCTTTCTTTCTGTTGTTTGCTTGTTTTTTTTTTCCTCTTTCCTTTGTCTATGGTCATTTTTTTAAATCTAGATCAAGGTGTTCCTCTAAATATGTGTTACAGAACAAAGAAACTTATCTTATTTTTTTCCTATCTGCATTAATCATAGCAGAAAATATAGCCAAAATTTCTCAAACAAAATTCAACAATGGACACCCTTTCCCAGCCATTTACTTTTCTTCAAAAAACAGAATCAGAGAATATAAGACTTGAAACCATCTCCTCCAATGACTATCTGTTTAAGTATTCATTCTAAACTATATTATGCCAGTAGAAATACAGGCCTTACTTGACAATATCTTATGAAGATTAGCCAATACCTCCCAAAGCATCATCCCATTTCATCTCAGCAGGTAGCTTTAATTTTTAAGAAATTCCTTTAGCCCTCAGATATTGAGCAAAAAGTGGCTCCATATTTACTGCTCATTTATAGAAAATATTTTGAGAAAAGGTGAATATGATTTAAGATTTCCTTAAATTTGATCCATTCATTATTTTTAATATAAAACTATGTGAAAACTGGTTTTTGAAATGTCTGCAACAGCATTGTTTAGATCAGGGATGGGAAACCTGTGACCTTCAGGCCACATGTAGCCTTCTAGGTCTTTGGGTACCTAGAAATCTGGCCTTTTGACTGAGTTCAAGTTTTACATAACAAATCCTTTTATTAAAGGGATTTATTCTGAGAAGTTTGGATTCAGTCAAAGGGCCAGACTTGAGGATTTAGAGGGCCACTGTCCCCACCCCTGATATAATGTGTAAAATAATGGCTTTGGAGTAAGGAAAACCTACCTTCAAAAACTGTATTTAACTTCTATTAACTACATGGCCATGGACAAGTCATTTAATCTTTTAGATTCTAAGCTATAGACAGGTTGTGATTATATAAAGTCTAGTAACTATTATCATGGGGTTACTGGTTGTTTTTGTGGGGGATTGGAGACAAATGACCCACTGACCAACTCTAAGAGGTAAAACAATTGTATCATGAAATCTCCTGTATTTCCTCTTCCTCATGTATCCTTGGTATGTGAGACAGTGCAAAAAATATATATATGTATGTATGTATATGTATATGTATGTATGTGTATATATGTATATGTATGTGTATGTGTATATGTATATATGTGTGCTTGTATATATACATATATACACATATATGTATGTGTGTATATGTATATGTAGATATATGCATTGAATAAAATAAAGTTTAAGATATGAATTTAAAATAGTTTTTTAATCCAATTCTAGACACTTTAGTAGTTATACGAAGCATATCCCTTCTTTTATGTCCAAAGAGCATTCCCCTCATTACATGCATCATAAATGCTTATCTAGCCTTTGTTGGAAGATGTCCAGGAGTTTGAGGATGGGAGGTACAGCATCTTACCTCCCAAGGCCACTCATTCTACTTTTCTATAGCTCTAATGAGCAGAGCTTTTCCTCTTATGTCAAGACTAAGCTTGCACATTGCATTCATTTGTGCCCTCTAGAGCCAAGTAGTTGGATAATATTTTCCCATTTGAGAGCCCATGGGGGAAAACCAAACAAACATGAAAATAGTCATCATGTCCCACTTATTCTTCCCTTCTCCAAACTAAATGCCACCATTTCTCTTACAGATACCTCTAGTCCAACCCAGTTGCTCACAATTAATTACTTAATTCAAAACTGATGAAATGATTAGAATAAAACCTTTATGCCCAAAGAATTAAGCCTGATTAGGCTAGTACACAATTTGTTTGTAGTTTTGGCCAAACTTGCAGAATCATTAAATAATACTAATTTATTAAAAAAAAGACTTCTTTTCTATTTTTTTATTATGACTGGATAATGCATATGGGATAAGAATGTTTCTCAATCACAAAATTCCTAAAGGATGTCCTAAGGGATAGGGCTATTGAGACTGAAAATCAAGCTTCTTCTCCATTTTCATTTTCTAATGTTCTTGGGTGAATATTGGGAGAGTATTATTATCGGAAAGGAGATTTCATGTCTAACTTCCACTACTTTGTTTAATGTTCAAACATAATTTTGGTTCTTAAATCTCCTCTTTCCTGTGGAAATAAAAATAGGCACCAGAACAGTGTTGAGTCTAGATATATCTAAGCATGATGACTGATAACTGTAAAACACTACGTAATTAATTGTAAGGCATATTTGTTGTTATGCTAATTAGTATATGCAAACTCATGATAATAATGAATGACATCATGATAATGATATTATTGAGGATGATAAAGATGATGATGAATTTTATCCACATTCCTTTTTGGGGTGTGGGGCAAATCTCTTCAACTCATGCAGATGGACAATGGTATAGACAGAGGTGGGGAACTTCTGGCCTAGAGGCCACTTTTGGCCCTCTAGGTCCTTAAGTGCAGCCCTTTGACTGAATCCAAACTTCACAGAACAAATCCTTTTAATAAAAGGATTCATTCTGTAAAACTTGAACTGAGTCTGAAGGCTGCATCCACAGACCTAGCAGGCCTCGTGTGGCTTCAAGGCTGTAGGTTCCCCACTCCTGGATACTGGATAGAAAATCATCCTTAAAGTCAAAAATACCTAGGTTAAAATTCTTTCTTTGACATATACTAGCTACATAACCTTAGGCAACTTGCTTAATGTTTCAATGTCCCAAGAAACTCCTAAAGACTATAAATTTGTGAATGCCTTGCCAATCTATGTTGGTGGAATGCCACGCATTAAATTATCATCCCTATGCAGTTAGTTCTCATATGCATTTCGTCAGTCCTCCCCTCTTCCTTGACCTCCAGTCTCACATCACTAGCTACATATTGAACATCTCAAACTAGGTGTCCAATATATCTCTTAAATTCAATGTGTCTAAAACAGAACCTAACATCTTTTCCCTTCAAAAATTTTATTTAAAAAATATCCATTCTTACAACTTTCCCTGTCAGTTTCAAGCGAATTGCCATGCTCCAAGTCAGGAAACCTTACAATCTACATTTTGTCCCCGATGGCTCACTCATACTCATCCTACATATACAGACTGTTTCATCAAGTCCTGTCATTTTTAACTCCACACTATCTCTTGTATGAGTCCCTTCTCACCTCTGACATAGCTGCCACCTTACCTCTTTATATTTAGACAAATGCAACAGACTTTGTTTGATCTACCTGCCTCGAGTTTCTCCCCCTTCATTGGATCCCCTACTTTGCTACCACATCTTCCTAAACTCAAGGTCTGACTGTGGTCACTCTACCACTCAATAAACATTGGTTGATCCCTATTATCTCCTATATTATAAGATTCTTGGTTGGGAATATAACATGATCCCTTGCTTCTTTTCCAGTGTTGATACGCTTTACTCCTCTCCATCCACTCTACAATAAAGTGACACTCTTCCTGTTCTTTGAATATGACTCAACATCTCTTGACTGTTTCTTTTCATGTGCTATCTCCCATCCCTGAAATGCTCTCTTCTTATCTCTACTTCCTGGTTTCAAAAGTTTCCTTCAAGAACTCAAGAAGTCTTTCTTGTTCCTCCCCATTTCTAAGTGTTTACTTTTGTGATAGCATCCATTTTCCCTTTAAATCAACTTTCCCATAAATTCATATGTATTTATCTATATGGTTGTGTATACACATAATTATTTGCTTATGATTTCCCACATTAGAATGTGAGATCCTTGAAAATGGATTGTTTTTGCTTTCCTTTACATCTCCACTGCTTATCACAGTGTCTAGCCTTTAGAAAGTACTTCATAAATTCTTGTTGATGACTAATGAATGTCGTTTGCTATGTCAAGAGTTCTTTCTATTGACGAAATCACATGTTAGGACCAAAAATGCATTTTATAAAGTATAAAAACAATTTATCATATTTTCTACCACCTAAAAGATATTCAGCAACTTATTTAATAGCCATAATCCATACAGTAATGCTATAAAAAGAATATTTCTGGTATCCCCCTCTTCTTAATTTTAAGGAACAAAATGAACTCCCTTTGTCTTGTCTTTGAGTGAATTTTCTGATTTGGGACTCAGTTTTCTGTAGAATGCATCATGTCTTTTCCTCCATACAATTTGAATAAGAAATCTGTTCTAAGAAACTAAAAAAGATCAAGTCTTGTAATACCAAAAAAAAAGTCCCTCAATGTGCCATTTATTTTTACCTTTTAAGTTAAAAAATCTCTATGCTTTGAAAAAAACTATAATTTTCAATATGATGCATACATATTATGCCCAGTAGTGAGGAAGAGAAAGGAGAAACAAGGGCTGTCATAATATACTGACTGGTTTCTGACTGGTTTTAAAAATAAAACAAATGAAAGACAGTCCTTGTTAAATTCAATTGATGATAGTCTATTTATTTAGATGCTAGATTTCTAAAAGTAAATTCAAAATTATTAACTTGAACTATGTTATCTTAGGGAGGGTGTTCTATTAAGACAAATTCAGAAACAGAAATGCATCAGAATATCAAGAAGTAGTATTCCCTGATGGCTATGAAAAGTCAGTGCTTCATTTATCAGCTTTCACTCTGCTTTGAAGAGCTTAATTTTTGATTGGTTTCTTCACCCACTTAGCTTAGTTAGAGATACTTCACTGAGACAGCATACCACGCCATATCCCCCAAAAAAGGTTAAAAGCTATTTAGCCTTTTCGTGTATAATTAGATATGCGTTGCTCACTTAATACATACTTCATAATTATCAGAGATTTTATAAGTTTGAATGCATTTGAAGTGTTAGTTTCTAAGACTTCCTTCTCCTATGTCTTAATTTTATTCAGGTAAAAACATATTTTATCAATACACCAGGGGCTGTCTTGCTTAATTGTTATTTATGTCATGAAGATTTATCTCAATGACTGGCACATAGCAAATGCTAAATACATTTTCTCCCTCTGTCTCTTTCTGTCTCTGTCTCTATCTGCCTCCCCTTCTGTCTTTCTAGATCTCTCACCTGTCTTTCTATCTCCCTATATATTTATTTTTTTCAATGCTTCCATTGGTCTATTTATCTCTATATTTACCTATTTAATCACTGCAATAACTTAGACCATTTTAAAATATCATATAAATTAATTATTATGGAAAAAAAATCTCAATTGATCCATAGGCAGGATTCAGAGGCAAAACTTGGAAAACTTCATCAGAACTTTCTTCAGGGAACCCAGGCAACACCATTATACCTACTTCATCATTTGACACTAGGCTATCACCTCCATGTTCTCTTCACTATGGCTACACCTGGAACCTGTGTCCTTCACCTAAGGCAAGCCCAGTTGTCAGCATCCTGCCTACTTCTGAGGAGTGTCCAATTGGGCACTATCAACTATACCATGGTGATAAGGCCTATACTCTCTTGGGGATGGTTCATTCCTTCTTTTGATGCATCCAGGAAAAGAACAACTTTATCCATCATCCCCTAAACTCCCCTCTTTTGCAGCACCCCCCTCCTCCTATACATTCTGAACTTGCCCTAGACACTAGAATTATTTTTGGTGTCTTTGTTGGGTTATTGATTTCATGAAGAAGGCCATGAACTAGAAGTAAAAGAAAAATACAGTGCCTTCCAATTATACAACTTAATGGTATCATGGTTATAATTCCTGATATTGTTTTACAATATACAAGCCAATTTTCTTCACAACTTCACTTGGAAGTAGATACTATAAATATCTTTCAATATTATCTCAACCTTACAGATGAGGAAAGAAGAATCACATATTAATTAAATGCTATAACCAGCATTTGAACCCAGATTTTCTGGTTCTTAGTGCATTTTTATTTCTGCTGGTGCTTGTTCATTAAGGAAATGAAGACTTTCACAGATTCAGATCTCTATGGATTTTTTTCTTTAGCTTTTATAAATATGGACTTATGTTTAAAAATCAGTCAACTGCAAGCACTTATTAAGTATCTATTATGTGTCAGATTTGGGCTAGGTATAGGAAATATAAATACAAAAATGTAAAGGTCTTTGGTCTCAAAGACCATTTGTTCTGAGAGAGAGATAGAGAGAAAGCATTTTACATAAATACATCCACACATATATATGAAATAAATATTAAGTAATTTGAAGGGGACAGTATTAGATGGGAGGAGCAAAAACAGCTTCATGTAGGAGGTGTCATTTAAACACAGCTTTGAAGAAAATGTGGTCTAAAAGAGATATGAAGTAAGAATCAAGGTGAGGTATGGGAGGTATCCATGCAAAGGCAGAGAGAGGGGAAATAAAATGCCATATATGGTCAGTACCAAGGAGGCAAGTTTGGATTGTCCATAAAATAAGGGAAAGGAATTAATGTATCACATAGTTGGGAAGGTAAGTGAAAGTCAAATTTTGGAGGTCTTTGAAAGCTAAAAAAACATTTTATTTTGAGAAGTTATGAATACACATTCTTCAGTTACTCTCTCAGTGCTTTTGCACATAATTGCTTAATAATTGTAGGCAAAACTAAATCTAATTGATATTTTGAATAATATGCTTCCTTTAATAGCTTAACACTGAATTAAGCCTTTTGGAGCTCCTTCCCTTTTATATCATATGTCTCCTGAATGTTGAGGGAATAAGTCTATTTGAAATTATATTTTGGTTTTAGTAGACTGTATCTGCTGAATTATCAGATATATCTGGGAGTTTCTATGAGTAGTACTGGGATTTGTCATTGGTCAGTTCATAAAGGATGGCAAGCTTCTGGTACATGTTTTAGCATCTGATTTTATCTTTCTAGGTAAATGATGCATGCTAAGTTTTTTTGATACCTACAAAATATATTTCACAGTTTAAATTGCTCCCTTGTATAATATGAATTAATTAATGAGTCCAAAATCCATAAGTACAATATTTCTGTTATGGCAAATTATGGCCAATTCCAAAAGAAATGTGGGGTACATTTTTTAAAATATAGAATAATATAAAAATAGAGAGGTATTTTTTAAGAAGAGGAAAATCTGATTTTTTTCTTTTTAAATAATAATTATCAGAGAGCAAGTATTTATATCTCTGATTGTTTTCCTCAGTCAAGAAGTCTGGGTGACCATCCACTAATGTAGAGAACATATTTTCTTGTGTACATACAATAATACTCAAAGTCTCACTTTGCATAGAACTATTTTATAGATTTGCAGTATGTAATGAAGACAAGAGCACTGAGTCAGATATTTTGTTATGATCACTCAAGCTGGTGGAAAAATTAAAGTGCTTTCATTACTCTAACCCTAAACCAATTCATGTTATTAGCAAAACCCAACTGGGCAGCATTTCTATGTACTTGTCTGATCTAGAACTCTATTATAGTTGTCTCAGGACATATGGAGTATGCTATACATCACCATGTCTGGCATATCCCTACTTTGCTGCATGATGGGGTGCACTTTGAGAGGATTATAATAATTACTTTTATGATCAACATTATTATGCTCTCTAATCTCATTCTATTCTTACATTTTACAAGGTAAATTTTACAAGGTTTATTTTAATCACATTTCAAGTTGGGAAACAAATACATAGAAGATCTTGATAGCTGCAATCCAAGGTATTGAAATTTTTCAGTGAATAAAGTGTTGGGCCTGTAGTTGATAAGATTTGACTTCAAATTCTGTATAGACAATACTTTCTGTATGATGCTGGACAAGTTACTTGTCCTCTGTCTGCCTTGGTTTTCTGATCTGTAAAATGACAATAATAATAGCCCCTAATTCCTAATATTGTTGTGAGGATCAAAGGAGATAACATTTGTAAAGCATTTTGAAAATTTTAGAGTGATAGTTAAAGGATAAGTGATAATTTTGATAGTTTTCCTTCTTGGCATTTCTATACAAATCTGAGAAATTTTCATTATTATGCTATTGCTATTATTGTATTTACCTAGAACTTTTAAAGTGCAGAGCTAGAATTTTCCGTCTTAGTCCTAAATGATTTAACATATTTCCTATTTGTTAGGAATTTAGCAATATTGGCTCTGTTTAGCAAAGAGGGAAATATCAAGTGATGTGAAATTTGCTGAAAGGTCATATGATGAATCAAAAGATAGAACTTATTGATTCTCAAAACTTTCGATTTAACTGAAAAACAATCATGTTACATATAAAAGCTAACCAGATTTCATAGAATTCTTTAGCACATGGTCATTTTTTCATGGAATTGTAGAGTTTTAAATAGCTACCTATGTTATAATTCATACAGTCCATCTCCTCAACCAATGGGAAAAAATGCCATCAACTGTATAACTAACAGATAATTCTACAAGATATTTCACTCTGTCGAAAATAAGTCATTCAGTTTGTGGATGGTTCTCTTTATTAGGAAAACAATCTTTCAAATGAGCAGAAATCACCTTTGCTGATAACATTATATGCACATTGTCCTTTAGTGCCCATAAATTTAAAAATAATCCCTCCTTCAAAGGCCTGATTTTGAAATATTAAAAGACCACCACATTTTTGTTTTATAACCCAGCCTAAATATTTTCAGCCTCTCCAAATTATATTTGTGCATTAATTTTTCGGCTTCATTCACCAATATTATTGGCAAACTTTATACACTATTTAGACACTTACCAAATCCTTCTTCAAATGTGGCATCCAGAATCAAATATATTATTCTAAATGAGGTCTGATCATTCACAAATTAAGTGGAATTAATATTTCCTTTGTTATGTGAAATACATTTTAAAATTTACCTTCATATTTTACCTTAGTATTTTATCAATGTCACATTGTTGAATTATGTTTAATTTTAATAATAATAATAATAATATGTGAGTTTTAATTTCTACAAAGCCCTTGACAAAAATTGTCTCATCTGATCCTCAAAATAACTCTGGAAGGTAGTGCTATCATTATCCCATTTATAATAACAAAAAAAAAATTATAACTCCCTGGCACCATTCCCTCTCATTGGATACCTACTAGAAATTCCATTTAGTAAAGGCACCTATGCCAAATATCTCTTCATTTCACAATATTCTTCACTCCTCTGGATTTCCCCATTATGTCCATGTGCCAGATAGTCACGCCACCATTTAACTTTCCTTTTATGCATTTCTTTCCCCATTAGAATTGGAAGCAAGGCCCCTCCTTTTCTTTTTTTGTATGTATATTCAGCACTTCTCATAGAGTCTGGCACATTATAAATGCTTAGTAAATACTTGTTGATTGTAATTAATATTAAGATGTAGAATACTGAAATTCTAAATCAAATTCATATGAAAAACACTTTAAAAATGAAAGTGTAATAGTCTTTATATTTATCTTTTAAATTGCATCTTAGTTTGTGACTCAATTATAGCTTGTCAAGATTTCATCTTTGCTGGTTTTCATCTGATTCTTCCACATTATCTCTCAAGATTCATCCTTTGTAATTTTGATAGGTAGAAAGTCAACTATGCTATAAAAGGATGGAAGCACATGGCTGGATTGCATTTCATATATAAAAAAAAAAAGTATTAGGATTTAGTGCAGTGAAGGCTCAATATAAGCCAGCATTAAGGCATTGTAGCCAAAATAGCTAATGAGGCCTTAGGCTGCCTTAGGATAGGCATAGTGCTCAGGGTTAAAAATAAAATGGCCCCACTGCCCGGTTCAGGCCATATGTGAAGAGTTGTTTTCAGTTCTAACCATCATATTTTAGGAAGGATATTGACAAGCTAGAAAATAATCAAAGGAGAGGGGGTAGGGAATGAAAGGACAAGAGACTCCACCATTTGCAATCAAGTGTGGTAAGTAGTATTGTTTAACCTAATGAAGAAATGCCAATAGGAAAAAAAAATTAAAACTGTCTTGAATATTGTTTTTGCTTAACTCCAAAGAACAGAACAGAAGTTGCAAAACATAAAGCAAAATTTATATTTAGTGTAAGGATAAAAACAAACAATCAAAAACCTTCACAGTAATTATAGCGACCCCAAAATGGAATGAGCTGTCTCCAAAATTAATGAGTTTGTTTTTACTAGAGATCTTAAAAATTGGATGCCAGATGATCGTTTGTTGTGGATGCTATAGAAGACATTCCAAATCAGGTAGATGTTGTATTAGAAGACCTCAAATCATCCATCAAAATCTGAGATTTATTTTTATCCTCCCTTCCACCTTCCCACCTGGGCCTGTGAATCCACCCATATAAGGATCTCATGGCAAAGTACCTTCCTCCTCCTCTTCCTCCTCCACCATTTCTCCTCCTCCTTCTTTTCCTTCTTCTCCTTTCCCCCATCCCTTCTTGCTAGATTCTTAGTTTCGTGGCCCTTTAGACTCCACTTCAATCTCTCCAGACATTTTCTATTAAGTTGTGACAACCTTCTCACCCTCAAAGTTGCCATTGCTCCAGGAATAAGACAGTCTCTTTCTGTGATTGATTGGTTCTTTCCAGTACATCCATTTTAAGGAAAGTGCCCAGGCTAGCCATGTATTCACTCCTCTAGGGGTTACTAAAAAATAGTCAAATTCCCCAATTGATAAATGGTCAAAGGATATGAACAGACAGTTCTCAGATGAAGAAATTAAAGCCATCTATAATCATATGAAAAAATGCTCTAAATTGCTATTGATTAGAGAAAAGCAAATAAAAACAACTCTGAGGTACCACATCACACCTATCAGAATGGCCAACATGACAAAACAGGAAAATGATAAATGTTGGAGAAGATGTGGGAAAATTGGAACAGTAATTCATTGTTGTTGGAGTTATGAACTGATCCAACCATTCTGGAGAGCAATTTGGAACTATGCCCAAAGGGCTATAAAAATGTGCATAACCTTTGACCCAGCAACAGCACTTCTAGGGCTATATCCCAAAGAGATCACAGAAATGGGAAAAGGACCTACATGTACAAAAATATTCATAGCAGCTCTTTTTGTGGTGGCAAAGAATTGGAAATTGAGAGGATGCCCATCAGCTGGGGAATGGCTGAGCAAGTTGTGGTATATGAATGTGATGGAATACTACTGTGCTATAAGAAATGATGAATAGGCTGACTTCAGATAAACCTGGAAAGACTTGTATGGTTTGATGCTGAGTGAAGTGAGCAGAACCAAGAGAACATTGTACACAATAACAGCCACATTGTGTGATAACCAATATCGATAAACTTAAGCCTTCCTGGCAATACAAGGATCTAAGACATCTCCAGAGGCCTTGTGATGGAAGATGCTATCCACATCCAAAGAAAGAACTATGGAAGCTAAATTGCTATATTTTTTCTCTTCTGTTGAGTTTTGTTTCCTCTTTCTGATGGTTCCTCCTATTGGTTTTAATTTTTACTTAAAACATCACTAATGTGAAAATATGTTTAATATGAATGTAAATGTATAGCCTATATCAGATTGTGCGCTGTCTTGTGGAGTGTGGTGGGGAGGAAGGGGAAGAAAAATTTTAAACTCAAAAGCATATGGAAGTGATTATTGATGGATCAAAATAAATTAATGAAAAAATAAAAGAAAAAATAGTCAGAACAATTAACAACTTTAGCAAAGTTGCAGACTATAAAATAAACTCATTTAAATCATTGGCATTTCTACATACTATCATCAAAACTGAAGAGTAGCTAGGTGGCACAGTGGATAGAGCACCAGCCCTGGATTCAGGAGGACCTGAGTTCAAATCCAGCCTCAAACACATAATACTTACTAGCTGTGTGACCATGGGCAAGTCACTTAACCCCATTGCCTAGGCAAAAAAAAAAAAAAACTGAGAAAAGATAGAGAAATTCCATTTAAAATAACTAAAGACAATATAAAATACTTGGAAATCTCTTTCCTAAGAAAAATCTAGGTATTATATGAACACAATTATGAAACACTTTTTTTTCACAAACATAAAAAGTGACCTAAACAGCCAGAGAAATATTAATTGCTCATGGGTAAGCAAAATCAATATAATCAAAATGAAAATTGTACTGAAGTTAATTTATTTATTCCATGCCATTCCAATCAAGATACCAAATAATTATTATATAGAGCTAGAAAAATAATAGGAAAACTCATCTAGAAAAACAAAACATCAAGAATAGCAAAGGAATCAATGAAAAAATGTGAAGGAAGACAGTTTAGCGGTTCCAGATTTTAAACTATGTTACAATATAGTAATCATTGAAACAATCTGGTACTGACTAAGAAATAGAGTGGTCATTCAGTGGAATAGATTAGGAACATAACAGATTAGGAATATGACCAGCAAATCTAATGTTTGACAAATCCAAAGATTCAAGGTTTTGGGATAAGAATTCAATATTTGACAAAAACTGCTCAGAAAACTGGAAAGCAGTTTGGCAGAAACTAGGCATAGACCAACACCTCATACTATATACCAAGATAAGGTCAAAATGATTTAGATATAACGGGTGATATCATAAGCAAATTAGGGGAGCATAGAAAAAATGTACCTTTCAGATCTATGAATAAGGGCAGAGTTGAAGACCAAACAAGAGATAGAAAAGATCATGAAAAATAAAACAGATCCTTTTGATTACATGAAATTATAAAGTGTTTGCACAAATAAAACTAATGCAGACAAGATTTAGGAGTACGAAAAAGTTGGGAAAATTATAGCAATTTTCCCTGATAAGGATCTCATTTCTCAAATACATAGAACATAAGCAATCTTATTAAAAAAGAACCATTCCCCAGTTAAAAAATGGTCAAAGGATATGAACAAGAAGTTTTCAAAAGAACAAATAAAAGTTATTAATGGTCACATGAAAAATGTTCTAAATCAGTACTACTTAGAGAAATGCAATTTAGAACAACTCTGAGGTACAATCTCATACCTATCATATTGGCTAACTGTCAGAAAAGAAAATGGAAAATGCTAAATGGGATGTGAAAAAGAAATTGGAACACTAACGTACTGTTGGTGAAGTTGTGAACTAGTTCAACTATTTAGGTGAACAATTTGGAATTATATCCAAAAAATAATATAACCATGCATACCCTTTGACCCAGCAATACCACTACTCACATAAAGTAATAAAAGGGTATAAAGAAACACTTATTTGAAAAAATATTTATGGTAGCTCTTTTGTGGTGGCAAAGAATTATAAATTGATGGGATACACATCAATTGGGTAATGACTGAACAAGTACTGGTTATGAAATTTTGGTGTGCTTTAAGAAAAGATGAGCAGGATTGTTTCAGGGAAAAAAAAACTAGGAAGTCTTCTATTAACTCATGAGAAGTGAAGCAAGAAGAACAAGGAGAACATTGTACAATATAATAGCAATATTGTAAGGATGATCCACTGTGAAAGATTAACTACTTTGATCAAGAGAGTAATCCAAGACAAGTTCAAGAGAACTGTAATGAAAAGTGTTATTCACCTCCAGAGAAAGAACTGATGAACTCTGAATGCAGATAGAAGCATACTCCTGTATATTCTTTGATTATATTCTTTCTTTATATTCTTGATTAATTTTTATCTGTGCTTTCTTTTGCAACATGGATAATATAGAAATATGTTTTGTATATGTTCACATGTAAAGTCAATACCAAATTGCTTGTCTTCTCAAGAAGGGTTGATGAGTGGGAGAGAAAGAGAATTTGGAACTCCAAATTAAAAAAAAAGCTTGTAAAGTTTTTACATATAATTGGAAATATTTAATGAAATAAATAAAAAATACTAAGAATTAATCTTTCTTTTTTCTGCTACTGCCCCTGTCAAAATTTTTGGCAACACCACTAAAATAGTGTTATATCTGACTATTTCACTCTCCCACCCATTAAACTCTGATAAATCTCTATTGACTCCAAGAACAAATATAATTTCTTCTATTTTTCATTTTTGCATATATTTATATTTTAAAATGAACATTTTAACACTATATACATAATTTGGTTATAAGTATGTATGTAGATATCAGTAGCATGGTCAAAATTATTTACTTTTATGGGTGCATAATACAAAAAAAGTCTGGAGACAATCAGTGTAGATACCTGTGGCAAGAAATTCTAATGATGGAATCAGATCCTAACATCTGTACAAAGATTGATGTCAGAATCATCAAATACAAGGGCAAGGTTTAGGCAGGTAAGTGGATGGTATAGGTAAAGGACAACAGCCAATGGCAGGCGTACAACAACAGAACATGTGGCTCAGGGTAGAGCAACAGTCTCTGGGAGGATTGTTTAGAGTATATTAGAATGACAACACTTCTTGAGTAACTGGGGTATTGGGAATTCAGGGCTGCCTTGATGCCAGGGCCTTTTTACCTCCTGTTACACATTGGAATGAGGCATTGAACAGTTATCATAGTATTTACTTTGCCCTAAGAAAGTGAAGATATGCAGTAAGGATAGAGTAGCACTCACCTTTGATTGATCTGCCACACAAACCCCTCTCACTCCCTACCAACTTCCATTTCAGTAAAAACAAACAAACAAACAAAAACAGGTCTGGTGAGCAGAACTGGATATGGTGACTTGGATGGCCTTAAGATATCCATTAAATCCATTAAAGGCCCTAATATAATATGGGTGGGATTATTTAAACCATTAGGTAACTAGTAATCTGCAGCAAGGAAAGGAGGTAACAACGAGTTCCCTGGGGAAACTTTGTGGTGTATTAAGGAAAATTAATCCCAAATGCAAGAAAAAAGAAGAACCCTGATAGATGTTACTATCACACTAAGGTACTTTGGATGACTAATGATAAGAGAATGTCAGGGAAAAATGACTTAGATACAATGGACAGAGGATCAGGTCCACTTTTTAGGAAGGGTACATCAACAGAGTAAGCAAAAGTTATTTTTATTTATTATTTTTACACACACACATATGTATACATGTATGCACATACACACATGTGCATACACAACTATGTGCATATATACATGTAAATATACTTACATGAACACATATATACACATATGTGTATGTATATATATATGTATTACACATGCATACACACACATTTGCCTCTCTTATAAGTATATAAGCTCCTTCCATATAGGAATTTTTTTGTTTCTCATTCTTATATCTCCAATGCCTAGTACAGTGCATAATACAATGCCTGTCACATGGTAAGAGTTTGTTACATGCTTGTTAATTGATGGGTTGATGCTGAGTAAACTTTATTTACATTGAAAGGCCCTTATATGGCATTTCCTCTACTCTCTCTGACACTCTGAATGTAACTCAAAAGCAGTCCTGTATGCTTGACAGATGGAGAAGATGACAAAGGTAGAAGGCCTGGTTGGCACTTTTTATATCTGCACTGAGTCATCAGTAACTCCAGTTTAGTAGCCAATTAGGTGACCCTTATATTATTTCTTTTTGCAAACTCCTCAGCAATAAGTCTTACCTGGACAGAAACAGGCTCCAAAGCTTCTGTAGGTTGGACAAGAACCAAGAAAGGAAGCTCTGATTATTCTTCCTTGGAGGCATTTGGTGGGGGAAGAGGACAGAATTGCTCCCATTTTATAGTTAATTGTTTGTTATTATATGGAAATTGAGACCCACATCTTTGCATATTTATTAATTCCTTCTCTCATGACCTTATTTACCATTTTATAGATATGGACTAAGTTTTGAAGATTTAGGGCATGAGAATAAGGAGGCAACATCTAAAATCATTGGTGTCATTCAGAGTACCATTCTACATTTTCAGGAAGATGACATTTTAAATAGCAATGACAGATACAAAGCTCTCTGTACCAGAAGTGCAAAGTAATTCATTAACATACATATGAAAGGAAAAAAAGTCTGTATTGAACCTTTACCACCAAAGTCCTTGAGAGAGAAAAGTAATGCAAAATAGCTACAAGTAATTCTAAAAGTCACACTAGTGTTCTCTTACCAGAATGCTACAATGATAACAGAAGAAGTCCTGAATGATTAGACACTTGCTGATGTGGCAAGTGTTGGGAGGAGTCTTGATTTCAAATCTAATTTGGGAAATTAATTTAATAGTAACAAAATTTTCGAACATGGGCCAAGTTGCAGTAAGTTTCTAGCAAGGCAGGATTCATACCCATTCAAAAGGCTGTAAGTAAGTCTAAAACAAAACTCAGATAGTGTCTACACATTGCCAAATCTTGACAATGAAAAGAGATGAAGAGAATTAAACCCATAATCCAAATTATTTTAATTACTCAAATAATTCATATTATATAGATCTGGATTTCTTAACCATGGACATGTTATTTTATGTTTGTGTATATGCAAACATACATAAACATGTATGAATGTGGATAATTATACATGTATGCACACACATAGACACACATGTGTGTCTATGTGTCTGTATATATGCATATACACATATACATGCATACACATATGTGTGTATGTGAATCTGGGACTCTTATCTATATCTACTCTAATCTGTATCTATCTGTACACATATATACACATATGTATGTATATTATATATGTGTGGATTTAGATATAGTTAAGAGACCCAGAAACACACACACACGTCTATATATTTTGGGCAGAGTTGTGTACTTGGATGGAAAAAATGGAGTTTTTACTTTGAATATAATTGGTGTTCTTTACAATCCAATAGAACTTGTTTTATACACTTGAGAGCATTATAGGCTTCAGCAGATGCTTACTTCAGGCTCCATGATGCCCTTTCCCCCAACATTGATTTGTTTAAATTTTACCTGCCTTTTTATGCCGTATAGACATGGACTCAGAGTTTAGGAAATGGGAAAAAATGAATATTTGATAGAAGTATGAATAAGAGTCCCAAGTGCCTTTTATATTCTACTAGAACCAGAAACTTTCCATATGGTACACTTACCAAGGTAGGGAACAGAGTACTGGTCAAGGAAAAGAATGAAACTGGACTAGAGAATTTAAACTGTGTATTGCAGCTCTTTAATAATGATCTTCAATGAAAACTAGCCTTTCTTTCTCTCCAGCCAAGATTGAGCTCTCCCCAGAATGAGGTTAATGTAATTATTCTAAACACATTGAAGAAAGTCTGAAGTTTTGTTTGTTTATTTTGGTGAACTGTAAAGCATTATCTAAAAAAATATTAAATTATTATTGTGTTGTCATGCTGATTAAGTAAGGAAAGGATGTGATCTGTAATACTAGACAAAAATATTAACATAAATGAGAATACAGATTATTTAAGCTGCTGATAACTGATGATGCTTTAGTGGTTTCATCAAAAATTTGATTAATTATTTTTTAAACTACATATATATGTGTGTATATATATATGTATGTATATATGTATGTATATATGTATGTATGTATGTATGTATGTATGCATGTATGCATGTATGCATGTATATATACACACACATCCTGGGGGGGAGGAGAATTATTTCCCACTATTTTAGAGTGGGTATGAGTGTCTCTAAAATTATATTTATAGTTTATAATTCAGAGATTCTTAAACTTTTTCAACTCATGACCCCTTCAGTGCTTCTTAAACTGTGGGTCACAACCCTGGTAGGGACCTATAGTTTAAGAAGCACTAGTTTATATGACCTTTTGATACAGCCCTAATCAAGAAGGTATTGAGGTCACGGTTGATATAAATATCACATGGAGTAGAGGTGAAGACTAAGATGGTGGGGTAGAAAAATACTTCATGGGATTTCTGGGAGCCAACATGGGAGAAAAAGCAGCAGATCGCTGTCCCTCTCACATTCTCATCCCTGAACAACCATAAAATAGCACCCTGGAACAGATCTTGGGACAGTGAAGCCAGCAAAAAGATGGGGTGGAGCAGTCTTTTTCCCTGGGAGACTTGTAGGATCGGGGGGAAAATAAAGTCTATATATCACAGCAAGCCAGTGGTACATTCCACCTCAGTAAACCAGTGGGAGATCTTGAGCCCCAGGGTGGTGAAGCAGGTAAATGCCAACATCTCATATGCCTTGACACAATGAGGAGAATCAGAAGATTCCAGCTTGAAGAACCACTATGTGTTTTGGAACTGTACCAGGTGGACATGCAACACCTAAGCAGGTGTCCTCCAGCACCCAGTGCTTCAACACAGCTCAGGGAAGTCAGGTATCTTCAGGGTCCTGGAACTCCAGGTACTTCAGTGCAGCCAAGAGTAAACAGGCACCCTCCAGGGCCAGACCTCCATGAGCTTCAGGGTATCCCAAATGGAAAACGAGGTACAAAAGCTAACCGAAGAAAAAAAATACTTAAAAATTAGAATTGGGCAAGTGGAAGCTAATAACTCTATAAGACATGAAGAATAAATCAAACAAAATAAAAAAAGAATGAAAATATAAAAGAAAATTTAAAACACTTCATAGCAAAAACAATTGACTTGAAAAATAGATCCAGCAGAGATAATTTAATAATTATTGGACTACCTGAAAGCCATGATAAAAAAAAAAGATCCCAGACAGCATCTTACAATAAATTATCAAGGAAAACAGTCTTGATATCATAGAACCAGAGAGTAAAATTGTCATTGAAATAATCCACTGATCATATCCTGAAAGAGATTCCCAAATGAAAATGCCAAGTAACATTGTAGCCAAATCCCAGAATTATCAGATCAAGGGAAACATCCTGTAAGCTTCCAGAAAGAAATAATTGAAATATCATGGAACCACAGTCTGGATTATACTGGACTTAGAAGTTTGTACACTAAAGCATTGGGGCCATAGAATATGATATTCTGAAAGGCAAAGAACCTTGGATTACATCCAAGGATCAACTATTCAAAAAAAAAAGAGTATAATCTCTTAGGGGAAAGATGGATATTCAATGAAATAGGGGACTTTAAATCATCCCTGATGAAAAAAAAATAGAGCTGAACAGAAAATTCAATTTTCAAAGACTAGACTCAAGAGAAGCATAGAAAGGTAAACAGGAAAGAAAAAATATTATTCAATAAGGTTTAACTATTTACATCCTGAGATGGGAAGACGATACTTGTAATTCTTGAGAACTGTATCTTTATTATGGCATTTAAAAGGGTCATGCATAGACAGAAGCTGTGGGAATAAGTTGAATATGATGATAAAAATAATTAACTAATTAAAAGGCTAAAAAAAAGAATTGTATTGGGAGAAGAGGATAGGGAGAGGCAGAATAGAGTAAATTACATCACAGGAAGAGACACAAAGACCTATTACAGTAAAGGGAAAGAAGGGAGGATGGTAAGAGTTGTTTGAACCATACTCTCATTGCATTTTCCTGAAAGAGGGAATAACATACATACTCAATTAGGTACAGAAATCTATCTTACCCTATGGGGAAGTAGGAGGAGAAAGGGGAAAGAAAAGGGAGGGAGATGAGTAGAAGGTAGGGAAGAAAGGAGGAAGAAGTACTAGAGGAAAGAGGAAAGAAGGGGAGGAGTGCTGAAAGAAGGGAGTGCAGAATGAGGGATGTGGAGTCAAAAAGCAAAACACTAATAAGGAGAGAAAGTGTGAAAGGAGAGAGAAAAGTATAAATAGGGTGAAAATAGGATGGAGAGAAAGACACAGTAATCATAACTGTGAATGTGTATGGGATGAAATCTCCTATACCACAGAAATGGACAGCAGAGAGGATTAAAAACCATATTGACAATTTATTATTTAAAAGAAACACATTTGAAGCATGGAAAGTAAAAGTAAAAGGATGGAGTAGAATTTATTATGCCTTTCAGCTGAAGTAAAAATAGCAGAGGTAACAATCCTGATCTTAAACAGAGCAAAAACAAAAAATAGATCTAATTAAAAGAAAAAAGGAAGGAAACTACATATTACTAAAAGGTACCATAGACAATGAGGTAATATCAATATTAAATATATATGCACCAAATGCTGCATCCAATTTTTTTAGGAGAAGTTGTGAGTTACAGGAAGAAATAGATAGCAAAACTATACTGGTGTGGAGACCTCAAACTCCCCCTCTCAGAACTTGATGAATTTATCCACAAAATTAAAAAAAAATAAAGAAGTTGAAGAGGGGTATCTAATTTTAGAAGAGTTAGATATGGTGGACCTCTGGAGAAAACTTAATGGGGCTAGAAAGGAATAAATCTTTTTCTCAGAGATATATGGCACTTACATAAAAAAAATGATCATGTTCTAGGGCATAAAAACCTCAGACTCTAATGCAGAAAGGCAGAAATATTAAATGCAGCCTTTTCAGATCATGGTGAAATAAAAAATACATGTAATAAAGGGCCATGGAAAGAGAGACTAAATTTAATTGGAAACTAAATAACCTAATCCTAAAGAATAAGTAGGTCAAAAAGCAAATCATAGAAAGAATCAATACCTTCATCAAAGAGAAGAATAATAATGAGACAACATACCAAAACTTATTGGATACAGCCAAAGCAGGTCTTTGGGGAAATTTTATATCTCTAATTGCTTAAATGAATATAATAGAGAAAGAGGATATCAATGAATTGGTTAAGCATCTAAAAAAAAGCTAGAAAAAGAACAAATTAAAAATCTCCACTTTAATTTCAAATTTGAAACTATGAAACTCAAAGGAAATATTAATAAAATGTAAAGTAAGAAAACTATTGAACTGATAAATAAAACTAAGAGCTGTTTTTATGAAAAAAAAACAATAAAATAGGTAAACCTTTGGTTAATTTGATTCAAAAGAAGAAAGTATTAAACCTAATTACCAGCATCAAAAATGAAAAGGATGAATTTGCCACCAATGAAGAGGAAATCAAAACAATAATTAGGAGCTATTTTGTCCAAAGGTATGTCGACAAATCTAATAATTTATGTGAAATGGATGAATATTTACAAAAATATTATTTGCCTAGATTAACAGAAAGGAAATAACATACTTAAATTTAAACACCATGTCAGAAAAAGAAATTGAATAAGCCATCAATGAATTCCCTAAGAAAAAAATCTCTGGGACCAGATGGATTTACAAGTGAATTCCACCAAGCATTTAAAGAACTATTAATTCCAATATGATATAAACTATTTGGAAAAATAAGAGAGGAAGGAGCGCAACCAAATTCTTTTTATGATACAAATGCAGTGGGAATACAAAATTGCGAAGAACAAAAACAGAGAAGAAAATTACAGTCCAACTTCCTAATGAATAGTTATGCAAAACTTTTAAATAAAGTATTAGCCGAGAGATTATAGTAACTTTTATTATATAATTTATATATTGCATCTTATATACTATCTTATATAGGAATATAAAATACATTATGAGTAGGAGGGATTTACACTTGGTTCAACATTAGGAAAACTATCAGCGTAATTGACCACATCAATACCAAATTAACAGAAAGCATATGATTCTCTCAATAGATGCAGAGAAATCTTTGGACAAAATATAACACCTGTTCCTGTTAAAAACACTAGAAAACTTAGGAATAAATGGATTGTTCCTTAAATGATAAGCAATATCTATCTAAATCCATCAGCAAGCATTATATGTAATGGGGATAAGCTGGAATCTTTCCCAGTAAGATCAGGGGTGAAATAAAAAATGTCCCTTAACACTACTGTTATTCAGTATTGTACTATATATGTTAGATTCAGCAATAAGAGAAGAAATAATAATTGCCAGAATTAGAATAAACAATGAGGAAACAAAGCTATCATTCTTTGCAGATGATATGAAGGTATACTTAGAGCATCCTACAGAATCAACTAAAACAATGCTTGAAAGAATTAACAATCTTAGCAAAGTTGCAGGATATAAAATAAAATGACATAAATCATTGGAATTTCTATATAATACTAACAAAACCCAGTAGCAAAAGATAAATTCCTTTTAAAATAACTATAGAAAATATAAAATATTTGGGAGTCTCCCTGCCAAGACAAACCCAGGAACTACATGAACACAATTCATAATTACACAAATAAAGTCAAAGCTAAAGAATTGGAAAAATATGAGTTGTTCATGAATAGGCCAAGCTAATATAATAAAAATGCTAATTCTACTTAAATTAATTTACTTATACAGTGCCATAACACTTAACTACCCAAAAATTATTTTTTTAGAGCTAGAAAAGTAATCACAAGATTCATCTGGAAGAACAAAAGGCCCATAATATCAAGGGCATCAATTAAAAGAAATGCAAGAGAAGATGACCTATGCATACCAGATCTAAAACTGTATTATAAAGCAGAAGTAAACCAAACCATTTGGTAGTGGATAAGAAATATAATGATGTATCAGAGGAATAGGTTAGGTACACAAGACACAGTAGTCAATGAATATAGTAATCTACTGTTTAATAATCCCAAAGACTTTAGCTTCTGGAAAAAGAATTTGCCAAAAACTGCTGGGAAGACTGGAAAATAGTATGGTAGAAACTAGGCATAGACCAACATTTAACAACATATACCACGATAAAGCAAAATGGGTACATTATTTAGACATAAAGGGTGATACCATAAGAAATTGGGAGAGTAAGGGGTATTTTACCTATTAGATCTATGAAGAGGGAAAGACTTTATGACTAAATAGGAGATAGAGAACATTATGAAATACAATATGGGTAATTTTGATTACATTAAATTACAAAAAGTTTTTGCACAATCAGTGCCAAAGCAACCAAAATTAAAAGGGAAGCAGAAAGCTAGGAAACAATTTTTACAGACTGTGTCTCTGATAAAGGCCTCACTTCTAAAATATATAGAGAATTAAGTCAAATTTATAAAAATACAAGTAATTTCCCAATTGATAAATGGTCAAAGAACATGAACAGGCAGATTCCAGATGAAGAAATTAAAGCTATCTACAATCATATGAAAAATGGTCTAAATCACTATTGATTAGAGAAATGCAAATTAAAATAACTCTGAGGTACCACCTCACACCTATCAGATTGGTTAATATGACCAAAAAAAAAAGAAAATGATAAATGCTGAAGAAGATGTGGGAAAATTGGAACACTAATGCACTGTTGAAGTTGCGAAGTAATCTAATCATTTAGGAAAGCAATTTGGAACTATGCCCAAGGGTTATAAAACTGTGTATACCCTTTGATCTAGCAATACTGCTGTTAGGTTTGTATCCCAAAGAGATCATTAAAAAAAGGAAAAGGACCCACATGTCCAGAAAGATGTATAGTAGCTCTTTTTATGTTGGCAAAGAATTGGAAACTGAGAGGTTGCCTATCAATTGAGGAATGGTTGAACAACTTGTGATATGTGAATGTGATGGAATACTATTGTGCTCTAAGAAATGATGAACATTTCAGAAAAACCTGGAAAAATTTACATGAACTGATTTTGAGTGAAGTGAGCAGAACCAGGAGAACATTGTACAGAGTAACAGCATCACTGTGCAATGACCAACTCTGATAGACTTAGCTCTTCTCAGTAATAAAATTATCTAAGACAATTCCAAAAGACTCAAGATGGAATGTACCCTCCACATCCAGAGAAAGAAATATGGAGCCTGAAACAGATCAAAGTTATTATTATCTCTGTCTCTTTCTTTCTCTTGTTTTTTTTTCCCTTTTGCTCTTATTCTTCTTTCACAACATGACTAATGTGGAATTATCTAAAGCCTGTATTAGATAATATCATGCCATTTTGGCTAGGGGGAGAGGGAAGGGGAGGGGAAAAAAACTCAAAATCTTATAAAAGAGAATGTTGAAAACTATTTTCACATGTAATTGGAAAAAAAACACTATTAAGAAAAGAAAAAAAATACTTGATGAGGAATCTGGTTCAGTTGAAGCAATCTGTCTCTAGAGTGAGAGGAACTGGTTTGAATTCCTACCTATCATGAGTTAAATTTTTTTGATGTTGAAAAAATCAAATGCTAACTGTATTACATTTTTATGACTTTAGGCAATACACTAAACCACTTTATCTTTAGTTTTACCCATAAAATGAAAGGCCTGGTCTAGGTGACTCCTCTTAATTCCATTACAATTCTGAACTTATAATTTTGAAAACTACTCAATGGTCAAAAGGTCATATATTTAGAGCTGGAAAAACCTGACATATTTTCTGCCCAGGCCACTAATTATACAGATTATTAAAGCTGAAATGAAGGAACAGAGATATACTTGAGCCAGATCAAACAATTGACTCTCAAGAATGTGTTTTTCCAGTGTGAATTACTGCTTGGAAATGGACAAACTCCATAAATCAATGAATGATTTTTTTTATTTGTCTAGAATGAATAAAATAATGGACAACATATTAATATTTCAGATTAAACAAAAATGAGTTTCCTATATACATTTTTCCCCTATAGAGTAGGTTGCTAAACAAAATTTACCAGAACACCCTTGATAGGTTTGCCTAATGACACAAAAATAGTTATTTACAGAGCTGAGATTTTAACTCATATTGTTCCTTCAATCTCTCTGAGAAGTATAATTTGGTAGTGGGCAAAGTTCTTAGTGTATGGTCAGGAAGTTTTGTTGTTATTCAGTCATCCAGTTGTGTCACCCCATGGACCATAGCATCCAAGGTCTCTCTCTCCTCCCTTTTCTCCCAAAGTCTGTCTAAGCTCATGTTCATTGCTTTAATGACACTATGTATCCGTCTCATCCTCTGCTGTCCCCTTCTCCTTTTGTCTTCAATCTTTCCCAACATCAGGGTCTTTTCCAATGAGTCGTGTTTTTTTTTAATTATGTGCCTGAGTTCAAATCCCACCCCACAATTGTTACTAGTTGTGGAACCTAACCCTAAGAAAGTTAACTCACTTTGGAAAGCATCCATTTCCTCAACTGAAACATTAAGAGATTGGTCTTAATGACCTCTAAGATTTCATCCAGCTATCATTGTATGATCTTATGATCTATATTGTTTCACTGAGTTAATTTATTGGGAGATATTACATTTTGAAATCCTGCCAACCAATTCTCAGGTAAATAGGAAAAAGAGGTGGAGCCAAGGGTAAATGAAGAAAGTTCTGTATTAAAGACTTGTTTGATATTTGAGAAATATGTACATTTGGAATGCTTCAAATTGTGAGAAAATAGAATATCTTGGTCAAAGCACTTAGATGTTCCATTTTCAAAGTAAACTAGGGTTCAAGTTTTCTGGTTTGGAGCCTTATTTAAAAAAATATTTAATTATTTTCTATCTACATTTCTCAATCTTTTTACATTGAAATCTCAGGATTTCATGAGACCTTTAAGTCATATAGATCAACTTATTTTTGAAAAATAACTTGCCTCCTACACATCCCAAGGAAAGGGTCATTCATTTTCCTCTTGAAGATCTCTAGGAAAGATGGACCCATTGCTTACCCAGGGAGCCCATTCTACTTTCTTTCAATTATAAAGAAGTTATTCCTTTCATTGAATAAAATAAAATAGTTCCCTGAATATTCTAATCTTTTCTGCTTCTTTTATTCTATATTGTAGTAACAAATATGAAAAAAATCTAATTCATTTTCCTTATGATAACCCTTGAATACTCAAATACAAGTAATATATCTCAAAGCATGACTTTTCTAGGGCAAACAAAAACAAAGTCCCTAATTCCTTTATCTGAACCTCATTTGCAGCATGTTCTCCAACAGTCTTTAATATCCTAAACATCAATTATTGTCCTTTTCCTATTTGTCAATGGATTTCATGAAATGTGCCATCCTTACACGAAAGCATTACTATAGATGTGGTCTGACCAACAAAAAAAATAACAGCACTTTTACCTACACTCATTCTGGTCAGTGTTTCTTTTAATGAAACCTAGAGTAGCATTATTTCTTGTGACTGCCATTTCACATTGTTGACTTCTATTGATTTTCAGCCCCTTATATATTTTTCACATGAACTGTTTACTTCTGCCTCCAGATTCTATATTGCAGAAGATTATTTTTGAACTTCAAAAAGTAATATGATAGAGTTAAAAGATCACAGAATTTGGAGTCAGGGGACATGATTTCAAATCCAAGTTCTTCGACTTAATAGCTTTGTGAATTTGGGCAAGTTACTTAATCTTTCTGACTCCCAGGTCCTCATCTGCAAAGAGAAGATTTTTGAACTAGATGATTCCTGATGTCCCTTCTAACTCTAAAGTATATAACAATATATTTACTTATTATAGTGAATATTGAGTGTGTTACTATACTTTTATTATTCACCTTGGAAAAATATAATTTTACTAAAATCATTCAGATTAAGAATGGAAAGGGAGATGAATGCCTAGGAGAGATGTTCAGTTGGCAAAAAACAATTTGGAATATATAAAGGATCTGGAGCCTATAGGGCCTTTGCTGGAGAGGGATTTATAAGATTATACATCTTGACTATCACAGTTATTGACACAATTGGCCACCCTGATGTTCTACTTCACAAACAACAAATTGTGAAAGATTAAAAAAGACAGAAGGGATGTAGGAAGAAAAGTACACTAATACTACATTATTGATGAATCTGTTAATTGGTAAAATCATTCTGGAATGAAATTTGCAATTAGGTAAATAAGATAATTACAAGGTCCACTCTTTTGTTCCTGGAGATTTCACTTCTGGATATATAAACTAAAGAAATAAATGACAAAAACCAAGGTTCCATATGCACCAAAATATTTACAGTAGTACATTTTATTTTGTTGTAGCCAAAAACTGGAAACAAAGTAGATGTCTATTGATTGGAAAATAGCTAAGGAAATTGCCATATATAAATGAGATATAATACTAACAATGCTGTGAGCAAAGACTAGTATCACTGATATAAGGAAGCTTCGAAAGACGTGTATTAACTAATATGACATGAAGGAAACAGAGCCAGGAAAACAACAGACATAATGATTTTGACAGTGTAAATGAAATGAAAAACAGGATCAGAACAATTGATTTTTTAAAATTATAATGACCAATTTGGGCCCAAAGAAGACAAATAAAAAAATTAGTTCTCCTCCTCTCCTTTGCAAAAGTGGGGTTTCAATGGAGGTGGATCACTAGATGTACTATCAGATATTTTAATTAATTGATTGACCACTATTTCTTTTCTTCTCTTTGAAAGAAAAAGATATTTATTATCAGATTTGGTTCTCTGGGAGTGCTGGTAAGGAGTTGAGGGGAGGAATGTAATTTCTGTATTTTTTTAATTCAAGAAATTTATTTAAATTTATAAAAATACACCAACATATAAATATATAGTATATATGTGTACATGCATACATATATGTTTGTACACACATACATACATGAGAGTGTAAATTCATGAATAAACAACACAATATCATAGAGCTATACCTTAGCTCTGATGTAATTTCCCACCATGAATGAGGGAAATGAGTACAAGAAAAGTCAAATGACTTGTCTGTTTAAATATGTATTAATTAAAAGAGGTGGAATTCGAACTCAAGTCCAATGCTTCAACAATGAGTGTTCTTTTCAAAGCACAGTATGTTCAATTCCAAATAAATTTAGCCACAGATCATCATTCAGGTCAGTTGACCATCACTGAATTAAATGGGAGGACCCTTATTGTCAATGATGTATGACATTTAAAAATCCTGTATATTGAATCATCATTATGTATAAAGATCACCCCTCCCTGACTTGGATTTCAAAGGTAATTATGTAGACAAAAATAAACCATGTAACTCTAGAGATATACTTTACTTTTTCTGAAAAACAACTCATATTCATGAATATTATCTTCAGAATTTGGGTCCTTGTTGTTTTACCAAGTGATCATTTTAGCTGAAAGGCAGAAAATCAAGGTGATTTTCTTAGTCCTTAAAATAGCTTTCAGATCTATTTGTATAGCTCACCTGGCAACATATCCTTTTGCTTTCCTTTTTTAACCCTGTTTTCACAAACAGTTTCAGATAAAGGCAGTTGTCATGATTTAAGAAAAAAAAATATGTCCATGGAAACAACAGCTCAATCTCTTGATCTTATTAAATTAGGAGTAAATCCACTCAAAATGTCCCCACCAAGCCTATAGAAAAAGTCTATGGCCCATCTGATCTTTACTGATGCTTTTTGATAACCTTTATAACATAAAACTAGCTATGAAATCCAGAGCATGTTTAATAATTAATACATTTACTGATGTCTGAAATACTTCCACAAGGTTGTCTTAGAGTCATGTTTTATTAATAGAGATTGACAACAATTGCATTCTCATAGTCACAGACAAATGTTTTTGGAAGAATCAGACACTAATTTCTTTCCACTCCCACCATCCCCCAAAAAACTAATAAAAAGACAATGGAAAGAAAGCTATTTGTTTTGTTGAAATATATGAAGCGTTCTGATATAATGTGATATAATCACACTTTAAAAAGATGGAGACATACAGAAGGGGCAAACAGAAGTCTTCTTGTTCAAAGCAAAAGCAAAATTGCATTCAAGCTCATCTTTTCCCACATCCATCATGACATTAAAAAGATACATGAAGGGTACATAAGAGGTAGTCTGTTTATCATACATGTGCTCATGTATCAAAATGTTACAGAGGTAATTAGTTGGGTGACATTTATGGGATGCCGCTGGACATCATTACAATAAATGTAAAGGCTGCCTTTTTCAACCAATTTATTTCCACCTATATACATGTGATTATTTTTCCAATAGAGAAACCTTGTCCTTAACTCTTTCATGCCTTTGACGTCCATAGATCAATGTTCAATACAGAAACACGTCTTAGCATGAATACCCAAAGGAAGATGTTTTAAAAATCTTTTTAAAGAAGAAGTTCAGAAAGGGCAACCAAAGTTGCCTTACTACCAATAAAGCAGAGCTGTCTAATCAATGTAATCAACACATTTAAAAGTTAGCCTGGTATATCCATTACTAGAAGAAGATATAAGTAGGTATTCACACAATTGAAGTAAGCTTTTAGTGATATATCAGAAAATAATTTACTTTTAGAAACAGAGAATAATTATATTTTTTCAAAACTCACATGCAAACTGGAGCTTTGCCTTGTGGCTGACAATGGTTCCCAATGGATTGGTGGCTAAGCACTGGTATATGCCTATGGCCTGAGCTTTCTGAGGATTACGGATGGCCAAGCTGCCTCCGACCAACCTGTAGTGATAACTCATGGTAAAATCAATATCCGTGCCATTTTGCTTCCACCTTAGAGAGAAAAAAAATCAAATTACACTTACAATTTATGAGTTTGATCATTATTTTTTTTGTCAGTGCACATTTTTACTTCTCACAACAATAAAAATGTGATTAAATATGGTGCAATTATACCAGGGATTCAGGGAAGTCAGCTGTTACTAGGAGGTCAGTAGTATAAAGGACTTTGTTACCTGAACTATTTAATACACTTTAGTGACCTGAATTTACACAATGAGGAATCACAACTATTCACGTGGGGGAGGGGGTTTCAACACTGAGGGGGCAAATGCTGAGGATACCATCCTTAGTGACTTTTTAAATAACTTATACCATACCTGAACACCCTCAACTGATACAACAAAATTGAATGTCAAAAATGATTTAGTGATAGAAATCCAGAAGGAGTACATTGCAAATGGCAAGAAAAAAGTAGGAAAAGCTTTTTCTAATGCTATCTTGAAGGCTGATAACAAAACAATAATAACATGGCTATTTTGGAACACAATTTGTCTCTGTTAGTCTGTTACTTGGGAAATTAATCATGATGGTAATATTTCAAAGGTACTTAGAAATGTCCAACTAAAATTATACTTGAGACAAAACAAATACAGTACAAAAGGCTTTATTTTAGGCAATGAAAGGTCCCTTCACTTGCTTAATAGTCATGTTGAAACTTCCTTAAAATATAAATTACCTATCTGAAGCACCATGTGTAGCCTTATTTATTTTGAAAAGAGCAATAATTTAGTTTCAGATGTTTAACAATATCCTTTTGAAGCAGTTGAGTTTTTGTCCTCCACCCTTCCCAGCATATATCATCCACAAACAATACACACTTTCTTTTGGTTATAATAATATATTTTTACTCTATAAAATATTCTCAAGACCCTTAGAGTATGTATATACAAAATACTGAGAGGTTAAAAATAATTGCATATTTTTGTAAACTAAGATTATGACAACCAATCATTTGAAAAACCTTCATACTTCTGTTTGCATGACTGTAAATAGCCTTTAAAATAACCTTTTTTTAATGTATAAATGTGACTCATTTTCTGCCCAATAATGGGAGTTTTAAAAAGTGTGATGGTGACTACTTGTCAGAGAAAAAAATCACTGCAGATTTATTCTCTAAGTCTTGGGTGAAGCTCAGCATGTATGGATTCTGACACATGCGAACAAGGGTAGATAAGAAATATGGAGCTAGATAAAGCTGTCCCATCTTAAACATGAGAAATGATTGATCAAATATCAAATCAGTCAAAGGCTTTGGTCAGGTTTTGTTGCTTTAAATAATTCAGATGATTCTTAGACACCTTAGCTCCACTTTATAAAAGTGAAGCAAAAGGTAACAGATTTTCTAAAGGATGTTTTGTTTGCCTGGATTTTCTTCTAATTTTGAAAGAATCGGTATAGTCTTTTTTAAAAAGTAAGCTTAAATGTTTCTTTTAAAGATACAGAGGAATTAGAAAGAAGTCATCTCTTGAAGCCAGTCTTAAGAAGTCAAAAGGCTACCTATCCTACATTAAGTGACCTTTTACAATTTACAAAAAGGGCACACTTTTCAGATGACTTTGAAGCTCTCTTCAATTTTAATAGCCAAGTGTAGGCTAGCATTCTGTTTGAGAGTTCCCTTTAACTTGGAATCAATCACTGAAATAATAGCTGTCATCATTACATGTTCCTAATTAAGCTGTATAATTGTTTTCCAACCCAAATTCAAAGTCGTTGGCTTAGCAACAGCCAATGAATCCTTCGTAGCATCTCCATAACCATTTTAATCACTGTGGTACAATGATTATTACACGGTGCAGAAAGATCAGGGTTCAATTTCTGGCATGTTGGGAACTTTGGCCTAATGAGTATGTTTCAATCAATGGAGAAATTAAAAAGTATTAATGGATTCAGGTGGCTGTCAGACAAGTATTTAATAATAGCATTGCATTTCCAAGAGCACTTTTCTATAATAGATATTAGAACACTGGCCTTAAAGGATTATTTTTAATCATTTGCAATGAAGTACCCTAAAGCTTTATGATTAAAACCTTTTGAAACGAGGTTCCCTGCATTAACCAAGTAACGAGTCACATATATTTGGAACAAGATTTTTAACAATAATTCTCTGTTCTCATACTGGGTACTAGAGAAGGCAATGTAGCATGGTGGAATGAGAGTTATTTCAGAATCAGTGGACTTGGGTTCTGATCTTGGTTCTACTACTCACTATGAGACAAGTCTGGACAGATCAAAGCCTTAGAATCAAAGTGTCTGAGGTCCCACATTCCCTGTAATACCTAATACTTGTGTGACCTTGAGAAAATCACCTCTTCACTCTGGGTCTCAGTTTCCTCATTTGTTAAATATGAGGAGCAGAAAAAATGTCCCTTGGTGTTCCTTCCAGACCTGGGTTTATGATCTTATCTTCTTATGACCAACATTCTTACCAACTTGAAACTATGATTTTGTCAAGTTTTCCTTTTAGACATCACTGATTAGCAGAACTGGAATTAGTCCACAGAGAAATCATTTTCTTTAATGAGGCGAGGAAAAGCAGAGAGAAGTCATGTATATGGAGTAAAAATCAAGGAGCAAATCTAATTATTACTCTTTTGAAGATACTTTTAAGAAAAAAAAAGGAAGCAGAGCCAAGATGGCAGAGGGAAAGCAGTGACTTGCTTCAGTGTTCCCCCCAAACCCCTCCAAATACCTATAAAAATAACTCCAAACAAATTCTAAAGCAGCAGAACCCACAAAAAGACAGAATGAAACAAATTTCCAGCCAAAGACAGCCTGGATGGTTGATCAGAAAGGCATATGGCACCAGGGGCGGGGGGGAGAGGAGAGCAGTTTGGCGTGGGCGCAAAGAACTCAGCGACCCTGGAGCAGGCCTCAGAGGACTGAATCGCAGGTAACTGTGGCAGTTTCCAGACTTCTTAACCCGTTAATGTCAAACACAGCTTGGAAGGTTAGTGGGAAAAGTCTGTGACTGCGGTGAGAGAGGAACTAGGTCTCAGCTGCAAGTCTCGAACTCAGCCCAGGACCATGGCTGTTTCCTGAGCTTCCAGCCCACAGACTGAGGGAAAATCAAGTGGCTGATCAGAGGGGGATTGCAGGGATATCTTTGCCAGTGCTGAGGCAGGAATCTTTTACTTTGCCCATACTTGTATCTGGGTCACAGTTCTGAGGGGCAGTCCTGGGGCTAGGAGGAACACTGGTGTGGTGGAGCTTCTTGTGCAGGTGGAGAGAAAACACCTCACCACTTATCATACCACCTTGGAAGAACTGAAAATTTTCAGATCCCTAGAGGCATCTCTGAAAACAGCTGTACAAACCCCCGAAGCTTGGGACAGTATATTCTCCACATTGGAAGCAGACTTTTACCTTAACAAAGAGTTTAAAACTCAAGTAATTGGTGGGTTCGTGAGTAAGCAGCACAAAAAAAGTCAGACTATATTATCTTACTTTGGTGACAAAGATCAAAACACACAACCAGAAAAAGACAACAAAGCCAAAGCTCCTACATCCAAAGTCTCCAAGAAAAATATGAATCAGTCTCAGGCCTTGGAAGAGCTCAAGGGATTCTGAGAAGCAAGTAAGAGAAGTAGAGGAAAAACTGAGAGTGATGCAAGAAAATCATGAAAAGCCAGTCAACAGCTTGTTAAAGGAGACCCCAAAAAATACTGAAGACAATAACACCTTAAAAAATAGTCTAAACCAAAAGACAAAAGAAGTCCATAAAGCCAATGAGGAGAAGAATGCCCTAAAAAGCAAAATTGGCCAAATGGAAAAGGAAGTCCAAAAGCTTACTGAAGAAAATACTTCCTTAAAAATTAGAATAGAGCAATTGGAAGCTAGTGACTTTATGAGAAATCAAGACACTGTAAAACAAATCCAAAAGAATGAAAAATTAGAAAACAATGTGAAATATCTCATTGGAAAAACAACTGACCTGGAAAATAGATGCAGGAGAGAGAATTTAAAAATTATTGGACTATCTGAAAGCCATGATCAAAAAAAGAGCCTAGACATCATCTTTCAAGAAATTATCAAGGAAAACTGTCCTGATATTTTAGAACCAGAGGGCAAAATAGAAATTGAAAGAATCCACCTATCTCCTCCTGAAAGAGATCCCCAAAGGTAAATTCCTAGGAATATTATAGCCAAATTCCAGAGTTCCCAGGTCAAGGAGAAAATATTACAACCAGTCAGAAAGAAACAATTCAAATATTGTGGAAACACAATCAGGATAACACAAAATTTAGCTGCTTCTTCATTAAAGGACCATAGGGCATGGAATATAATATTCCAGATGTCAAAGGAGATAGGATTACAACCAAGAATCACCTACCCAGCAAAACTGAGTATAATCCTGCAGGAGAAAAAATGGTCATTCAGTGAAATGGAGGACTTTCAAGCACTTGTGATGAAAAGGCCAGAGCTGAATAGAAAATTTGATTTTCAAATACAAGACTTAAGTGGAACATGAGGAGGTAAACAGGAAACAGAAAATCATAAGTGACTTATTAAGGTTGAACTGTTTACATTCTCACATGGAAAGATGATATTTGTAACACATGAGACCTTTGTCTATGTTAGGGTAGTTGGAGGGGAAAAATTATATGTATGTATATATATAGATATAGATAGATATAGATATAGATATAGATATAGATATAGATATAGATATAGA
>NW_020954551.1:24182014-24199919 GCF_900497805.2 Vombatus ursinus | reverse complement strand
ATAGATATAGATATAGATATAGATATAGATATAGATATAGATATAGATATAGATATATAGATATATATATAGATATAGCTAGCTAGCTAGATAGATAGATAGATATGTATATATAGCTATAGATATATAGATATAGATAGATAGATAGATAGATAGATAGATAGATAGAGGGCACAGGGTGAGTTGAAAATGAAGGGGTCATATCTGGGGAATAAAATTAAGGGGGTGAGAGAGGATTATACCAGGAAAAGGAGAAAGGGAGAGGTAGAATGGGGTAAATTATCTAACAAAAAAAAAACAGAAAATAAAGGCTCTTACAGTGGAGGGGAAATGGGGGAAGGTGAGAATGAATGAGTGAATCTTATTCTCATAGGATTTGACTTGAGGAGGGAATAACATACACGCTCAATTGGGTATGGAAATCTGTCTTACCCTACAGGAAAATTGGGGTGGGAAGGGGAGAAGAGAGTAGGGGGATGATAGAGAGGAGGGCAGATTGGGAAAGGGGGTAATCAGAAGCAAATACTTCTGAGGAGGGACAGGGTCAAAAGAAAGAATAGAATAATGGTAGGGCAGGATAGGATTAAGGGAAATAGAGTTAGTTTTTCACAGCATGTCTACTATGGAAGTGTTTTGCATAACTGCACATGTATAGCCTATATTGAGTTGCTTGCCTTTTCAATGAGGGTGGGTGGGGAGGGAGGAAGGGAGAAAATTTGAAACCCAAAGTTTTAAAAACACATGTTTAAAAAAATGTTTTCACATGCAACTGGAAAATAAAAAATACAGGAAATGGGGTATAGAAATCCATCCTGCCCTACAGGAAAATTGAAGGGGAAGGGGATAAGAGAAGAGGGGGAGATATAGAAGTGAAGGCAGATGGGGGGAAGGGGTATTCAGAATGCATGCCATCTTGGGGTGGGGTGAGGTGTGAGATGGGGTGAAAATTTGGAACTCAAAATCTTGTGGAAGTAAATGTTGAAAACAAAAAAATAAATAAAAATTTCCCTAAAAAATAAAATAAAAAATAAAAATAAATAAAAATAAAAAATAGAATAATCCACTATGATGAATATTATAAAATCAAGTGACTTAACTTCAAATATTCCATTGCAAAATTCCAGAATTTGTAATGCAGAAACTATACACAGACTATCTGTAATGAAGACTATATTCCAACTTAATACAATAACTAGCAGTTCAATAACTTTCTTCATTTACAAGCTAAAAAATCCTCAGGTATTAAAGCAAAGTTCTCATTTGATATAAGATATCTTTATTCTTTCATATACTACAAACTATGATTTTTCTTTTTTGGTCTAAAAGAAATGAGTCAACTTTGACTCATTCAAAGTGAAAAAATAAATCCACAAGTAATAATAAAAAAAATATGACCAACATCTCAAACCATATGCCAAGATAAAGTTAAAATGAGTACATGATTTAAATATAAAGGTTGATACCATAAGCAAATTAGGTGAGTAAGGAAAAGTTTACCTGTCAGATCTACAGAGAAGAGAAGAATTTATAACCAAACAAGGGATAGAGAACATTATGAAATACAAAATGGATAATTTTGATTATATTAAATTTAAAAGGTTTTGCACAAACACAACCAATGCAACCAAAATTAGAAGGAAAGCAGAAACCTGGGAAACAATCTTTACAGCAAGTGACTCTGATAAAGGCCTCATTTCTCAAATATACAGAGAACTGAGCCAAATTTATAAAAATGCAAGTCATTCTCCAATTGATAAAAGGTCAAAGGATATCAACAGGCCAGTTGTGAGATGAAGAAATCAAAGACATCTATGGTCACATGAAAAAAATGCTCTAAATCACTATTGATTAGAGAAAGAACACATTAAAACAACTCTGAGGTTCCAACTCACACCTGTCACATTGGCTAATATGACAGAAAAGGGATAAAAATAAATGTTGGAGAGGATGTAGAAAAATTGAGACACTAATGCACTATTGATGGAGTTGTGAACTGATCCAACCATTCTGGAGAGCCATTTGGAACTATGGCCAAAGGATTTGATCCAGCAATACCAATACTAGGTCTGTATTCCAAAGATTTTTAAAAAGGCAGGGGGAGAGGAGAGGATCTATTTATCCTATGTAAATACTCATAGCAGCTCTTTTTGTAGTGGCAAAGAATTGGAAATTGAAGCGATGCCTACCCATTGGAAAATGGCTGAACAAGTTGTGGCATATGACTGTAATGGAATACTATTGTGCCATAAGAAATGACAAGCAGGATGATTTCAGAAAAACCTAGAAAGACCAATATAAAATGATGCAAAGTGAAGTGAACAAAACCAGGAGAACATTGTACACAGTAACAACAATACTGTATGATGATCAACTGTGAATTGCTTAGCAATTCTCAGCAATACAATGATCCAAGACAATTCCAATGAACACATGATAAAAAATGCTATCCACATCTAGAAAAAGAACTGATACAATCTGAATGCAGATAAGAGCATACTGTTTTTCACTTTTTTTGTGTTTTTTTCTTTTGGTCTCTGACTTCTTTTACAACATAACTAATATGGAAATATGTTTTGCATGATTGCACATATATAGCCTATATCAAAATACCTACTACTTCAGGAAGGAGGAAGGTGAGCAAGGGAGGAAGAAAATTTAGAACTGAAAATGTTAAAAAATGAAAGAAAAAAAAAAGATGATGTCTAGGTTTGCCAAATTGAAGAACCAAAGAATGTCAGAGTTGGAAAGGATTAAGGACCTCTTCTAGTCTACCTTCCTTTCTCCCTTTTTACAGAGATAAAAACAGAGAAGTCAAAAAGGAACAAGTCCAGCATCCTTTATAAGGGTGAAACCTTCTATTGGTGTTGCACCTGAGACTAAACTACATTTCTGTGAACACATTCTCAGGGTGTATTAAAAGAAATACTCAAATGAGACTCAGAACATTAAACTCATTCAGTATTGTTACAAAAAGAAACCTTTAATTTTCCAGTAAAAAAAAAAGAAATTGTCTCTCCATCTGAAGCCAGGTAATATTCCAAGTAGAGTGTTATACTTGGAGTCAGGAAGAAATGAGTGTTGTCTTGCTTCAGACACTTAAATGATGCATGACCTTGTGCAAGGTCACTTAATCTCCCTCATTCTCAGTTTGTTTGTTTATTTGTTCTTTCAGTCAAAGACAACATCCGTCATATTGGGCAGACTCTTAAGTAGTCTGAATATTAGTAAGCTATTGGCTGGATTATATAAATCTGAGTATGTGGCCAGATTTTAAGAATCTTTCAGTCTCAGTTTTCTAATACATAAAATGGAGATAATAAAAGTGCCTACATCACAGAGTTGTTATAAGCATCAAATAACATATGGTAATATTTTGAAAACTTTAAAATGCTATGCAAAAGTCATTTATCACCATCATCATCATCATCATCATCATTGTTATTACTATTTTTCTTCTAACCCTTTTATAATCTCACTTGGTATTTCTCATTCAGATGTTATAACCTGGATTAAATGGAAATTTTTCAAACTGCTGATATAAACATTCTTATTGGGTAAAATTCAGGCAATTTATGATTTCCTCTTTTCTGTACTACACCATACATTTAAGTAGTTTTCTATGATTTATTCTTAAGAGACAAGGAGAGAATTGTTTCAGAATTCCTTCAGTAGAATTATCTTTTAAAAACCTGTATTTCATTCTCTTTTAAAGTCCTGTTTCCTTACCATAAAAATAAAAAAAAAATCATTGTAGCTGAGTTTAATACAAAAAGAAAGTTAGAATAGGTTATACTATGACAGGCAGAAATTGAGAAAGATTTGGATGAATCCTCACATGTGAGTGCTAAGATACATCATCTGGAAGCCCTTTTTGTTGTTTTGTTGCTATTGTTGTTCAAATGTTTTTAGGTTTTTATCATTTTAGATTTCAATAGATTTTGGGTCAGTTTTCTCATTTTTTGATATTACTATTTCTTAGAATAATTTTAATGATGGAGCCATAGAGGTTAGTTTTATTTGGAAATTAAGACATAGAAGAATCTTTACTTCAATCCCAGATGCAGAGGGATTTTAAAAGTGATGATATCTTCCCTTATTATCAAAAAATTATGGCTTTTTATTCAAGCCAAACATTCCTTTATGGAGAAAGAAATAGTGTATATTTTTTCTTCAAAATCATTATCACATTCATATTTTAGTTTCTTTCTAGTGAGGAAACTAAAATTTTTTTTTTAAATTCAAGGTTCTGATAATTCTTCAAGCATTTTGAAGTAATATTTTCTCAATACATAAAAAGAGTTGGGGCAGGTCCTACCTCCCTTCTACCATTACCTTCACCCACCTGGCTTCATAATTTATAGTGTCTTTATAGGCCTGGTCTTTATGCACTATAACATGTCTCAAGTAAATTCACAACCAAAAAAAAAATATTTGAGAGAACAGACAAGCAATGGGAATCCAGAGATGCTCTGCCTTCAGAAGGTAGAAACAGTTCTTCCATACTTCTACCACTAATTCTTATCAATATATCAACAGTTTTATGATGTTAGGTGGAATAATTCAATTTATGCATTGATGTTTAGGCAGAGTGGTAAGAATAAGAATGGTTTCCTTCCTAAAATACTTTTAAATCCCCCATAATGCAATATTATTAGAGTTCTTGGGACCTATGTATACCACATCAGCACTCATGGACATATTATGAGCTATTTAAAGATTAGTAAAATTTTCCCAGTACAGTTATATTTCTACCTTACAAATAAATATTTGGAAAAAAAAAAACTAAAACTTTCTTTCATGATTCCCAAGGTAAAAACTGAAATGAAATAAGGTCTCTATCTTATTTGCCTAGCATGAATAAGAGGGTATGAAGCTTTACATTAGGTCCTTCTTGGATGATCAAGTTCAGGCAGAAAAGCTGTCACTGACTATCACAAAGACTTGAACTTCACCTGTAATCTGGTACTGGATAGCCATTGGCTGCACAACTCAAGATGACTTCAGAATTCTCAACATTCAAAGAATATATCATGTCCTGTGGCTCTTGGGTGAAATTAGGGCCCTGGAGAACACCATTGTCTGTAAAAATGAAAGAAAAAAAGCCAATGAAATATTTATTGTGAAAAAAAATGACCTTTTACTTTTGAATGCCACTTAAAGAACGTTCAGTCTAGTATCTATACAAGTAACACATACGTGTGTAGTATAATATATTGACATATTTTCTCATGATGAGCATCTATATTTAATTGTATCCATAAATTAAACAAAATGAAAGCATAAGTATCATCACACCTCCATTGTGGGATGAATTTAATTCCTATTAGATTCTCTTCAGATTTCAGGAACCGATGTTCTGACAGTGATGTTAAAGAATGTGTCATGGAGGACTCTCGTATAATTTTATTTCTGACATTAATCCCAGGTATAGTTTCTTCTGTTTATAACCCTCTGAGACTTTACTGTACATGAAAATTTTTCCAACTACTACTTAAAATCCATTTCCTTTTGCAGTCTACAGCACTTATTTTAGCCATGATTTGTTCCCTTTTCTGTCCATTGAGTGAATTAGTACTTCCTTTTATTTCCTCTTCCATCCTTAGTGAGGAAAGTTCATTTCAGTATTCTAGAATTTAGTGAATACATTCTGGTGCCCCCAAACTATACCATTATGTTGAACATTATTTCTCAGCCTCACTTTGTTGATTCAAAAGAGGCCTTATTTATTTTCTTTTCTCTTATACGGCATAGTAGGAAGAATATTTCCCAGGGTCTTCTGTGATATAGGTTAGGTTATTTCTTTCCCTAAAAGACAAGGAAATTGTTTCCAGACTTGATTGTACTGGAAGGCTAAGATTCCAGTCTCCTTATTGTTGACTCCTCTTCCTGGCCACCTAAGGACAAAGAAAGGCAGCCTACCTGGGGTCACTGTGTTGGACCCAGCTCTCACTTGAGCTTGAAAGTTTGAGTCAGGTTTTACACCTCAGCAATCAACAGTTGTTACAAATTAAGCTTGATTTATTGGTCCATTGATTAGCTCTGCAGAAGAAAGTGTTAATAGTACAGATTTAACTTAAAAATGTGTTGGTATCTTTTTTTGGAGAGACTAGTTATTAATCATTTATCATCACTGCATATATTGTTCTATAAACATTGCTTTAGTTTGCAAGAGCTTAGTAGAAGGCTCAGAGAATGAAATCATCACTACGCTGGAAATCTGGCAACTAGAGGCTAACAACAACAAATAATTAATAACAACAACAATAATAACAATTACAGGCATTTTTATGTCTCGTTTAAGTTTTAAAGTACCTTACATTTTATTAGTCACTTGAGTCTCACAACACCTCATAATAACCCATTAGTCCATTAATTAATTTACTTTCCTATTCATTACATAAATATGTATTGAATTCCTACTATGTAAATGGCATTTGTTAGTTGCCCTCAAAGAAACAGAGATGAAGTGGCAACTTTTTTGTTCTCAAGGACCTCACAACCCAGTTATTACCACTAAAACTGCCCTCAATATGTGCTGACCAGAATTGTGCATAGATTTACAAATAAAAATGTGATATATTACTTTATTCAAAAGCTAGGTAATATTTAGTGCTTGCTTTCCATAATTGTTCCTCATGATACTTATCATTTTATTGGCATAGTAGGATGTTAAACTGTTATCTTCAGGAGAGAATCAATGGTGTTTCTAGGGCTCCTTTATGTAGTTTTATCTGATTACATATTAAAACTTAAATAGGAAAAACAATTTATAGTAAGCACATTCTGCAGTCCCCAACTTCTTGCTCAATGAAAGTTTCTACATTGCACACACACACACACACACACACACACACACACAATAAGAAATGTCCCTTAAAACTTCAAGGGCCAAGCCAATTTTCTAATTACTCTCAATTTATCCCACTTTACCATCACTAAATAAAGGCCCCACATTTTGTCAGATTATCTATCTACTATAGATAGATAGATATGCGTATATGTGTAAGTTTGCATTCAGCTATGTGTCCAGAAAGACTTTCATGAATACACATAGATCCGTCACAGAATCACAAAAGCTTTCCAAGTAATCATTTGCTTGAGAGAGGTGCCAAGATCCCCAGTTAAGTACAGGAAAATTGTCTAACTTTCCCACAACCTTGCCAGGTTATTATAGTCTTTTGTGTCAATCCTTACAAAGTCCCCATCTCCCCTTTCCAAGCATCTGTGGGTTTCTCAAAACCACAATTTAACTTACATAATTTTTCACCTGAACCCTTTGGCCTGGCCTAATTAGATCTGCATAACTTATAAGTACATCAGAGGTTCCCTAGAATTCTTGTTCATTCCAGTACTCCTTGGTTGGTTGTTCAGATTTTGAAGCCCTCTTTGGAAAGTTTATCAGAGGCCAATGAAATTTTAATTCCCTTTTCACTCATTTTAATTTTCTCTTCCTCTTCACCTTCTCTTTTAGTTTCTGTTCTTTACTTGAGTTCACTGTGACCACCACAGTCAATTGGTACATGGGCATGTGCCTTGTTCAGTTTTTTATTGATAAGCCCTTGCATGTATTCTTTGAGTTGTAAGTTATCCAGAGGCATCTAGGTAGTAGAGTGTGTAACAAGAGTGCAGGATTTGGAACCAAAATATTTTTTAACAAAAATTTATTAAGCACCAACTTTGTGCCAGGCACTGTGGTAAGCACTTTATAGGTATTATCTCACTTGATCTTCACATCAACCCTGGGAGGTATGTGCTTTTATTATTCCCATTTTACAGATGAGGAATATTCAGTGACCTTTCATCCTCTTTATCCAAATGTCATGAGATCATCATAAAATCCTCACTTTCAAACAACTAGAATGTAACCCTACCAATTTAGGAGCAGGTCTGCAATCGGTTCATTCTACTTTGGACAGCATTTCTTTGCAAAACATCTATGTGATCTTTTTTTGTATCACAACCAGAACAGATATTTGACCATGACTGACCTCAGTACAGAAGGATTCTCAAAGAAATCGTCCAAGCCTGATACTCAACTCCATTCTGGATGTAGTCTCCTCTTGCTCTCTCCCTATCATTTTCTATCGTCCCTCTGAGAAAACCTCCCTTTTGAATCTACTCTTTTGTACCCTAGCACTTGAATTCGTCTCCAAACTCTATTGTCTTATACTTGGTTCTATGGTTGCCTATTCATCATTTCTTTAACTGTGTATTATGACCCCATGTGGAGTTACTGGAACACTGGAGCCCGATCCCACCTCAGATGCTTATTAGCTATGTAGCCCTGAAGAAGTCACTCAGCATCTCTAAGTCTCAGTTTCCTAAGCAGTTAAATGTGAAGTAGTAATTGCATATTAATTTCATCTATTAATTTTAATTGCAGCTATCTCACAGAGTTGTTGAAATGATCAAATGAGATGCCATGTAAAGCTTCTTGCGAAACAAGGCATTATGTGAATGTTAGTTGTTAATATCATCATAACTTTGGTTCAAATCTAAATGGATACATTCACTTCACTATATGGACAATATGTGGGGAGAGAAGAAAAAGTCAAGAGAACAGCAGATGTGCCATGTAAATAGTTAGTGTTCCAACCTGCCATCAGTATTTGGTGTTAGCAGTTTATATTGTGGTGCATACTGATGACAACATATTGTACCTCTAATCTATATGAATAAGAAGGTATGAGGGACATTCTATAATGCTAGGCATATGAAACCTGCAATAACGTCACATTATCACACACACAGAAACCAGTGTTTAGTTCTTTGATTTTAAATTAGGCTCAAGAAATTGGCATTGGGGAAGGGAAAAGAACAGAGGATAAGAGACAAAGATATGGAAAGACTGAAGAAAGATAATGGTATGGTCCTCAGATCCTTTCAATATTCTGCTCTTTTCAAGGTTCTTTTGACTGTTACTCTACTCCTGAAGGGAAAAAAAAAAGATTCTGGAGACATAGCATAGATTATTTAGTAGTTTCTGGAAGATCTTGGTTTATATTTGGATTTATTTTTTACGGCACCAAAAATGGTGCATTGAGCACATGTAAGTTTGCCATCTGTACTCACAGATGGAAATTCTATTCCAATACTGTTTCTCTTGCACTGGAAATTTTTTGGTAAATTATTAACTATGTAGACATTCTTTTGATAAGTATTTTTATGAATAGACTAAAAGACTTGCAGAACATACATTATCTTGAAAATTATACTGGATTTGACATCAGGAAATCTGAATTCAAGTCCTAAACATACCACTTATTAGAATTGTAATCTTGGCCAAATCGTTTAACATTTTTGGACTTTAGTTACTCCATCTATAAAATGGGAAGGGGTTGGGTTTGAAATAGATGACAATTTGCACCCCTAGCAGTCATCCACATCCAGGAAAAACAAAACAAAACAAAACAAAACTATGGAGTCTGAATGCAGATTGAAGCATACTATTTGCTCTTTTTGTTGTTGTTATTTATTCTTTCTTGTGGTTTCTCCCATTGGTTCTAATTCTTCTTTACAAAATGACTAATGTGAAAATATGTTTAAGATGAATGTATATGAATAGCCTATATCAGATTGCACACCATCTTAGGGAGGGGGGAGGAGAGAGAGGGGAAAAATTTAGAACTCAAAATGTTATGGAAGTGAATGTTGAAAACTAAAAATACATAAATAAAAGACCCCAGAGTAGTCCCGTACTCTATGGATATATGAGATGGGGGAGGGGGAGAAAGGAACACAAAAAGATAGTAAAGTTACATTGTATTAAGAGGTGGCTACCTGAAAGAAGGAAAGAGGGGAGAGAGAAAAGGGAGAGGGAGGAAGTAATAGTCCTATTTCTGAGTAAATTAAGGCAAAATCACTTATTTGCCAAATCCATCTGTTCTAAGACCATGCTTCGTATCTATCTACTGATAGATATCTACCTTGCCATTATAGGGGTACGCCATTTTCAGCCTCCTACTGTGGAAAGAGTAGTCAAATCTATATTATTTCTGCCTTTGGAAAGAGTGTGCAATAAATTGCCATGAGACCCCACATAGCATTTCTGTAAATTCCCAGACCAAAATTCTTGCCTTGGCTACACTCTCTGATATGGGTTGTTTCCCATGATTAAAATGAAAGCTCTTTCAGGAAAGGGACCAAATCATTTTTGATGTGTATCCCCAGAACCTAGAACAATGAGTAGCACATTTTAGGTAATTAGCAAATTGTTTTCATTCATTCATTTAAGACTTAACATAGAAAATAATAGAATTACACTGGAATAGTATTCATACTTAGAAATACTAATCAATTATTTTTGAAGTTTCACCTTGTATGCTTTGTCCCTTACTATCTATCAAGGGAATGATCTAATCAGCCTCTATCAAATAACAAAATAATATGTACAATAGCACACTCCACTAAACACCTATATTTAGTGTAAATTACATAGAGTCTACTTCCACTTTAGAGGGAGTTCAAAAGTGAGGAGTAGGAAAGATTAAAGAAAATAATTATTTCCCTTCTTACTGAAGCCAAATCTGATACACTCTTAAATATCCATAACTGAAAGCACACATAATTAACCAGCAACTATATTTGTTTTTATGCACCAAAAATGGGACTAGGTGTTAAAGAACTCCAAACAGTAAAAGGTGCAATAGACAGGTACATGATAGAATTATAGGAATTCAACAGTGTCTGCCATTTATTTGTTTACATTGATCTTGAATGGAACTTGGCTTTCAAAAAAAAAAATATATGGACAACTTGATTCCCAGTCAGCCAAAAGCTTTGATTTTCCTATTGACTTTCAACTACTATACTCTTGGCAATGGAAAATATAGACAGAAATTAAAAGCTGTGTATTAAATTAAACTGTTTTTATCCAAATAGAGATAAAATATCATTTGAAAACACATGATAATGTAGAAAGAATAATGCATTAAAGATGGGTTCCAGGGAAAATTCTACCACTAAAAAGTTGTTTGGTAAGGTACCCAATTGCTCTGGAATTCAGTTCTCTCAAGGGCAGTTAGGTGGTGCAGTGGATAGAGCATGGGCCCTGGAGTCAGGAGGACCTGAGTTCAAATACAGCCTCAGACACATAACACTCACTAACTGTGTGACTATGGGCAAGTCACTTAACCGCAATTGCCCTCACCAAAAAATAAATAAATAATTCAGTTCTCTTATCTATAAAAGATTTACCCTTGATTATCAGTGTCTCAATTTCTAACCTTCTGGAATGCAATTTTAGGTGTGATATTCAACTAAAATAATGAAATTTTGTAACAACTCGTTATTCTTTTGAAAAACTGACCTGAAAAATGTACATCATCTTATTTATATATGCTATGCATACAAAAAAGTTTATGAACCACTTAATTTTATTTATATATCCCTGTTAGATATATTACCTTTAAGTATCTTTTTTGGTAGGCACCTAGTTTGAACAAGAGTAAAATTCTATCTACTTCCAATCCTACACTGGGGATATAAAGAAAGACAAAAATTTCTATTCTCAACGATCTCACTGTGTAATGAGGGAGATCAATGCAAACAACTATATAAAAACAAGCTATGTACAGGATAAATTAGAAAAAAAATAGACAGAGGGATTGCCATTTTCTTCAAGTATGATTGGAATGTGTGATTTTACTAGAACTCTTTTTTGTAGTAGGAAGGAGATACGCTGAGCCTGGGAATCACAACTTGCTGGATGCAAAGCGTATCCCTTCCCTTGAGTTCTTGAGTTGATAGGCACACTCAGAAATCAATTTACAGATGGTTGCTTGATGAGATCACAAAATTAGAGAAAAGAGAAATAAGTGGATGGTTTTATAAGAGTTTTTATTTGAACCAGATTGGAACTAATCTTTTCTCCCTCTAGGGACTATATATTTTTTCCCTAAAGAATTGGGACTAATTGTATACAAGCAAAATAACCTTCTCTCCTAAACAGCAGAGGAAAATCCAGGAAATCAATTTTCCAAGAATATATTAAGTACCTATAACTACAGAACACTATGAAATGCACATATACATATATAAATATTATACATATGTAAACATATATAGGTATATGCACACTCCCATAGTAAAATAAATGTGTGTTTGCCACAGATACATATATGTATGCAATAAATATTTAGATACATGTTTGTGGGTATCTACTATATAAATACATATGTTTTTGCTAAAATTCTGCATATTTCTGTTTGTGTGTAAGTTTTGGTTTGGGATATATATGATATATGCATACATGCATAGGTGTGCATATACACATGCATATACATACATTTATCACATAGACACACATACATACCCGAACACTAATAAAAACCTGTAAACATATGCATAAACATATGTATCCACATATGCATAAATATACTTACATGCAAACTTCATATAAATATGTATATTTACATGCATGCATCTGTGTTTATGGATATTCATAATCAGCATACTCACAAATACTGAAAATACATATGTAACTGTACCTCTAATCTATCACTTCTCCAATTTGAGTTGGGAAGTGTGATCATCATTATAATAAGTGTGTTTGTGCTTATATATTTGTGCATATGTGTGTTTGTGTCATCTCAGGTAGAGCATCAATTAGCGGTGAATTAGTGAGTCATGATAGAGATAGTAAAAAGGAAAATTAATAAAATACTAAAAAATACAAAGAGATAAAGATAGGGATACAAAAACCGTCTATCATGGAGAGCATTATAAATATATGTATCATTGGTCTTACATCAATTTATTTATATATATATGTCTGTGTATGTGTATATATGTATATATACATACATATATATAAATATATACATATACATATACATACACACACACACACACACACACATATATATATATATATATATATATATATATATATAAAATGGGGTGATTCACCTTACATTTTGGACATAGAATAGGCTTCATGGGTTTGACAGCAGCGGTTAGCTGACATTTAGTATTATTACTCATGCACGTGCAATCAGAGTTCATGTCCTAAAACTTTTGGTCATGGACGTAACATCTTTAAGATGTGGCAAATTCCTTTTTTTCTCTATCACTCCTCTATCCTCAGTTGCCTCACACCAACACAGTCAAGCCTATGAGTTCCAAGGCTTGTCAATCTAGAGCTAAAAGATTTGCAGTGGTCCTTTCATCACTGGAGGTAATCAGTCCTCTGTAACTTAAAATGACTGGACTTCCCCCTTTTTCTAAAGCCTAGAACAATTTTGTTTGTCCTAAAGGAGACAGAGGGATCACTATCTTGTATATCCATTGTTTACTCTTAGGATCTTGGAAACACAGTTTACCTGTGTTTGTATCCCTGTTTTTCTAATCCATACTTGTATTATGAAGGACAAGTCATTTAAACTCGCTGGGTCTTGCTTTACTCATCTTTAAAATTCAGGACTTGGGCTAGATGACCTATCAGAGATATTCTTGCTTTTACCATGACTACAAATGAGCCATAATCACTTTGCAGCCAGAGAGGAGACATGCACTTGCCACCTTTGTTAACCTCTCTGGGCCTAAGTTTTCTCATCTGTAAGATGAGCATATTGCAATAAATGGCCTGTTGCAAGTTTTTTAGCTCTAGATTGATGAGCCTTGGAACTCATAGGCTTGACTGTGTTGGTGTGAGGCAACTGAGGATAGAGGAGTGATAGAGGAAAAAAGGAATTTGCCACATCTTAAAGATGTGATGTCCATGACCAAAAATTTTAGGACATGAACTCTGATTGCATGTGCATGAGTAATTATACTAAATGTCAGCTAATTGCTGCTGTCAAACCCATGAATCCTATTCTATGTCCAAAATGTAAGGTGAATCACCCCATTTTCTAATGTAACTACTATAGTCATATCCAAACTCATTCTATAGCATCCCAGAAAAGAAAAAAATATGTTAGGGCAAACCCTAAAGAGAGAATGGAAAACTTTCATTCACTGGCAGTTATTAACAAATTAACTCTTTTTTCTGCTACTCCAGATTCAAAAGCATATTCTTGAGAAGGTTGCCTCCATATGACCAAAAAAAAATCAGGCCAAAGTAGTGGAATATTAACATTTTTCATACTTCAATTGGAAATTATTTTAACTCATGTATAGTATGATTTAAATCTAAGGTGGAAAAATGAATATTCTTCATTTGTTGGCCTTTGTTCTAGTGGCTGGTGATAGGATGGAAACTTGATATCAATGTTTCAGCAATCTGTGATTTAATTGTCAATCTCTGATTATATTGACAGTCTGTAATTTCATTCAGTGCTCCTTTTATCACTGGAGGTAACCAGTCCTCTGTAACTTATTAGATAAATTTTAAACATAATTCCTGAAGTTAAAAAATATGTTAACCTGTAATCAGTGTATTGATGAAACACTCTGAAGTTGGCTGCTGTGGTCTTTAGCCAGGAGACATCAAGATCATCACCAGTCCCATACTGAACACTTGGTAGGGCCTACCAAACTTTAACTTTCCTGATATCTCTTCTCAAAGCCCAGGGTTATTGCCATGGCTTTAAGATTCCTTAACCACATTTGGGAACAGTTTCCTCATTTCTAAAAGGAAAGAGTTCAATTGAATAGTCATTAAGGTCCCTTCAAGCTCAATAGATATGGTTCCATGATCTATTTTGATATGATTATATAAGTACAAAAGCTTGTTATATATAAAATTTGAATATTATTTCAAAGAAGTACACTTGACATGGTTATAAGCTGACATATCACCCATACTCAAGATATACATTGTAGTAAGCTCAAAATCACGGAAATTCAACTTAGCTTAGATTTCCACTATTTTATAAAAAAAAAGTCATCAAATTGAGGGAGGGAGAGGGACAGTAAGGAGTTAAGCTAGTTATATTAGGGACTTGACAACAATTGTTGTTGTTTATTTAATGGAAACATAGCTATTTGAGATTACACTTTTCATTTTTAAATGCTTCTTCTACTCTAATGGAAAAAAGTATAACTATACTTGAATTACTTACACTTCTGGGATATTACAAGCCATATACACCACTTGGTCTAAGATTGGAGCTATGCAGTATTTCAATCCAGCCTGACATCTATGATGACCTAGCAGTTTGATGGTAAAACATTAAACCTGCCAGGAAATTATAGGAGACATTTTAAGTGGCATACATATCACAAAATGTCATAAATCATAAGAAAAAAACATCCATTTTCATAAATTCCATAATCTTTTGATCTCCTCTGGTGAAATTTAACCTGAGATTTTACATATTCTTTTAATTGAACCATCACTAGAGCAGGGGAAGAAAATACATATCAGTACCCTCTCCCTCCTTGATCCCAATTTCATTACAGGTCTCTGCATTTAATTTTTTTTTCTTCAAATGTTCAGTGTAAGTAAGTATATTCTTTCTCAAATGACCCATATCATCTGTGGTGGAAAACAGACAAAATAAATGTCTATTATGATCATTTAGTCAGTATGTCTAGCTATCGTCTGCACTCTGAAAGGTGATCATCTCTCCTTGAAATAGTATTGATTCAGTAGTTACGGTGAATTCTTTTTATGGCTAAAATTAAACCCACAAAACAAAACTAGAGAAAGCATCTTTGGGCAAGATTGAGGGAACAGAAGTGCTCACTTGGGGTAAAAATCTAAACATTATATGTATGTTATAATACAACTATGAGCTATTTAAAGACACTGACAATCATGTACACAAAATAAGAACACAAAGTCAAAACTCAGTTGGCTAACCTGTCATGACATCATCATGCTTAATGTTTTGTTAAATCTCTATAGAATGCTTGGTTAAATTAGTGAGTCTATGGTTAAATGTCATCTAAGTGGTCTTCCATGAAAATCAAGAATAAACTCTATGCATGTACCCTTCATGCTGAGGAGTTGAATCATGCATTTTTTTTTCCTTTCCATGCAACATTTCTGCCTTGTGTCCCTTTGAAAAAAAATAATTACTACATTTGTCAAAGATGTGTCCTTTGTGAAATTAGTCTGATTACATTTTCTCAGCTTACATTTTTCATAATGTTTGGTAACCACATCTTTGAATCCTTTCTCTGAGAACTTACCTTTAGCCAAGATTGGATTTTCTTGTTTGCAATTTCCTGCCTTTCCCCTGGTACTCTCTGTGAGGCAGGGCTTATGTTTGTCTTCTTCTGTCTTCATTTCCATGTAACTGTAAACAATGTTGGCTACTGACATGTCCTTTATTTCTCTTTGAAAAACATGATTTTTGGAAATGGTCTATTTTCTGTTTATCAGAATGAAAAGTGCTGATGAAAAAAATTCATTTTTACATAAACTATGTGCTTCTTACTTTTTGGAAAAAAACCCACAACTTTCCCACCTATGAAAATGGCATGTTCTTCTCCTATATGCTTGGTCACTTTAAAATCCCAAACCAGTCTACTGTCATTAGAGTGAAACAGAGAAAGGAAATGACATTTTTCTATTCATTACCTTGCATTGTCTTTTTGCTGATTTAAATATTAACTGACAGGGATGGTTTGCAGAGTTAACAGACATAAGAATCTACTTCTTCTTGCCCATAATCAGCTAAGGATCATATTAGTTCTTTCTTCAATTTGTAAGCAAGCAGGCAAATGACTTGTTTCTGGGTTTTCTCTTATATGGTGCAGTTGACTCTTAATTTTTTCTAGGGTTGGATAATCAAGGTTACATATCACCCCTGGGTCTAGATTCTCAATCCTTTTGTTCAGGTTGATGTAATAGGTCTTCCCCTTCTCAGCAAATCCACCTTGACACAGGAAGAAAGTGTGTGTGTGTGTGTGTGTGTGTGTGTGTGTGTGTGTGTGTGTGTTGGTGGGATATTGCATATGTACCTAGAGATAAGTATCTTAAGTCATCAATTCCCCTAGGCAACTCTCTGTAAATTATAGACAAGTAAAGAGATTCTTCACACCAAAACAATGTTAGCAAAGTGTCAGTCATTGGAAGGTGGTATGGGAAAAAGAGAGACAGAGATAGAGACAGAGAAACAGTACCCAAGATAGAGACAAAGGGAGAAAACAGGAGAGAGAGAGAAAGAGAGAGAGAGACAGAGAAAGAGACAGAGAGACAGAGACAGACAGAGACAGAGACAGAGAGAGAGACAGAGAGAGAGAGAGAGAGAAGACAAGAGAGTGACAAAGAAGAAAGGAGACACAGAAACAGAGGTCCAGAAATAAAGACACAGAGAGAGAGAGTAAGTGATACAGGTAGAGTTAGAAAGACAATTTTATTTATTTGTTCACTGAATTGACTGAAGCGAGGTAGCATAGCACATAGGGTGCCAGGCCTAGGGTCAGGAGCACTTATCTTCCTGAGTTCAAATCTGATCTCAGATATTTACTGGCTTTGTGACCCTGAGCAAATCAGGTAACCTTTTGCCTCAGTTTACTTATCTGTAAAAAGAGCTAGAGTAGGAAATTGCAAACCACTTCAGTATCTATGCTAAGAAAACCCCAAATAGGATCACACAGTGTTAGGTACAACTGAACAACAATAAAACAATAATTAATAAACCATTAAATGCAAAGTACTATATTAAAGACTGTAATGAACTCAGGAATTAAGAGGTTCTTGAATTATATACAGTTACAGATTTAGAATGTCAGAGCTTTTTAAAGGGAAAAAAACTTAAATACAGATGTGCTGAACCACATAAGTTAGTAACATTCTATTAATCGGGGAAAGGGGAAATGCATCATATAAAAGATTCAGCGCCTAGAATAATGATAACTGGAATTTATGTAATACTTGAATTTTTGAAGGGTATTGAAATGTGTTATCTCTTTTGATCCTCACAACAGCCCTGGGAGGTAAATGTTATTGTTTTTTGCATGTTACAGATGAGAAAACTGAGACAGAGATTAAGTGATATTACTGGAGTCA
>NW_020954551.1:24154456-24182004 GCF_900497805.2 Vombatus ursinus | reverse complement strand
ACATCCCACCATCACCACCACCACCAAAACCACCAATACCAACTAGATCTCTTTGGTGTATTTGGATAGGTGGCCTGGTAGAATACAAAGAGTATTGGATTAGGAATAGTATTAGATATATTCATTGCACTCAAATAAAGAGGAAGACAAGCTGACAAAGACATTCGATATGACTGAGGAATATTCATCAGTATAGTTTCTACCTCTCAAAGAATTCTGCCAACTGTAAAAATCCTGTTTATCCTTATCTGACTTATTGATGAAAGAAGCCAAAGGAGACTGAGATTTAATCATATTATTTAATCATATTTAATCATGATTTCACAATATTTTTGTCTACTTTAGGTTGAGATATCTGTGGATTAAATCCTAGAATCTTAGGTCCTAGAGTATACTGGGGAAAAATAATTTGGAATGAGGGGCCCTCTGTTCAAATTTTCAGTAATACTTATACCTAAGGGGTCTTGGTCAAACCACTCTTTTTTTTCTTCTGAATCTCAGTTTCATCATCTGAAAAATGAAAGATTGAGATGACCTCTAAGGACACTTCTGATCTTTAAATCCATGATTATCCTTTCCCCTCACCAAATCTTCCCATCTTCCAAGTACTATATTTCACCACATAATTGTCACAGATTTTATGCCAATTTTTGCACCATTACGTGAAGCTTTAAAAATTATGTCAGTATTAATTAAAAATCATTTCTTACTTAACTGTCTTTGGTGCAAGATTAGAATGCACAGAATACTCATGAATATATGTTAAAATTGGGAAGATGGAAGTCTTACCATATCACTTGACTTACTCATGGCAGCTTCTCCTGCCTACACAATCCCCTTTTGCCTACAGCTCCTCATTGGGTTGAATGACAATACCATTAGTACTGCAGCGCTCTAAAGAAACCATTCAAGTCAGATTTTGGAAATATACTGACAATGCTATTGCTCTGAGAATTCTAGGCTCATGGCTTGCAATGTGCAAGACATAAATGCATATCCATATGCCACTGGTGAATACATTGTTGCTCTGTTTACCTTTTGAGCAAATGATGAACACGATTACACAATGGAAGATTCTAAACCAATTTTTGCATTGAAAAAATGGTGCTATGATTATGCAGTGGTGAAAATTATGGGGTGAAATACAATAGTCAGGAAGGACAATCTGAATATTGTCTCAGGCATTTACTAGTTGTATGATCCTGGCCAAGTCACAACCTTTCTCAACCTCATTCTTTCCTCATGTGTAAAATAAGGTGGTTAGGGCCAGTGACCTGTAAGTTCTTCTCAAGCTCTAAATCTCTATTTTTTTTCCTCCTAAAGCCTCCACAAGGCTTTTCATCTGAATATCTAGAACCAGTTTTAAGCAAATACAGTTGCCTGGGCTTCAAATAAGTAGGGGTTGCTTTTCTCTTCCTTAGTTCAAGACCATGTAATGAGCCAAGGATGCTCAGAAGGAAGAGGATATTTGTTTCTTGTACTCTTCTTGTATAAATATGCTCCAATGACTTGTTGGCATATTATCCAACAAAATCTGTAATTTCTTTAAGCTAAGTGTAATTGTGATTTTGTTCCTTAAATCTGAACCCAACATAATTATCAATCAGAATGCCTGAGTTCTAGTCCCATGTCTGATATGATCTAGGTTTGTCAAAATGGAAAACTGATCACACCTTTCTGTTCAGTGTGACTTCATGGATAGAGGTCTGGAATGGGAATATGGAAAACCAAAGTTCAGATCCTGCATCAGGTGCTTCTAAGATGCACAACCCTAAGTAAATCACCAAATCACTCCTATTCCTAATTTCCTCATTACAAAACAAAAAAAAAATAAACAAAAAAAACTGGATATAAAAATGTCACCTACCTCACAAATAATATGCTCATTGAATAAGAAAATTCATTTAAAGTACTTTTTAAAACTTAAATCACTATATCAATATGAGCTATTATTTTTAAATTGTTATTCCTGTCATTCTCAGTTCTTTCAATGTTTATAGACAGAAGATCAAAGGACAAGTCACTGTCCTGAAATTGTTCTTTTAAATTAAAGGTTCTTAAGATGATGACAAAAGTGGATAAAATGATCTCTTTGGGGAATCAAAACTATCCTGAGTATGTGAGTTCATCTTCTGTTGTCTCATTGAAAGGCTCTTTAAGACAACTCCAGAAACAAATAGAATGACAGGGTGAGAAATCCCCTATGATCTTCCCACATGAATTTAATTACCTAAGCTGAGTCTCATGGTTTAATGTTCAAGAATATTTTGAGGTAATTCTGATATGAGAATTTGTGATCTGCTGCAGCAGTTTATAAAACATAGCAAGTTTTGATACGTATTTCTAGCCACTAAGGTCTTTTCTTGTTATGTATTTAGTAAATGCTAGAATTTTTTAGCCAGTAGTGATGTATTACATGATTTTCTGTGTGAATATCAAATCCTGTAGTGTCCTTACTAAACTAGGATGTAATTATAAATTGATAATACATTGATAAACCATGAATGGGGAACTGAGGCAAAGGCTTTGCAGTAATCAAAAGGCAATGTGTATATATACATACATGCATATGTACATACACACACATACACATGTTTTCACTTGTAGGCAGCTTTTTCAATAACTATCAAATTTACATATCTCTATTTAAAGATATACATATACATAGATATTGTTATATCTTTATAGTTGTACATGTATACACACATAAATATACACACATTAATGACACACTTTGAAGCTTAATCTGTATTAATACTTTTTTGCATTTAAACAATCAACAAAAAAATAAATGAAACTGATTTTAATATTTGCCAATTTATGAGTAAATCAGTGTGTAAATGCTCACACTGAAAGTTAAAGATGGGATATATATATATCTATATATATAGATATATATGTGTGTGTGTGTGTGCATGAATATATGTATATATATACACATATGTATACATATATGTTATCTATTGTATATGTTTTTGTCTAAATATAATACATACATATTATATATATTGGACATCTAGGTGGTACAGTGGATAAAATGTTGGGCCTGGAGTCAGGAAAACCTGAGTTCAAATTTGACCTCAGACACTTACTAGCTATGTGACCCTAAGCAAGTCACTTAACTTTTATTTGTCATTATTTCTTCATCTATAAAATGGGCATACTAATAGCTTCTACCAGCCAGGGTTATTATAAGAATTAAATGAGATAATAATTCTAAAGCATTTAGCGCAGTGCTTGGCCCACAGGAGGCACTATATAAATGTTACATCTATTATTGGTTTTTTTATAGATGTTTATATATTATTTAATGTGTAACATATATCTTCTTTGTCTTTAATATTCTTTTTAAGTGATTATATACTGTGAAAACTTTATATAAAAGTATGTTACTTTATAATTGGGGGCAGAGACAAGATGGTAAAGTAAAATGGTATTTTTTTTCCTGTTCTCCCAACATATATCTTTAAATAACATTTAAAAGTATATCAAACCAAATTTTGATGGGGAATAGCAAAAAAAAGTTACAGAGTCATTTTTTCCATCCTGGAGAAGGTTAGGAAGAAAGAAGATGTCTGCAGATGCTGGGGTTGAAGCTGGCCTGGCTTTGGAGGGAAAGGGAGCAGAAGTGGCATTAAGAGCACTGTGTAGCACTGGGCACAGAATTGAGTGACATATGCCAGCTCCCTTCCCCATTACAAGTTGCCATTGTATGTCAGAAAGTAGCAGTTAGGGCCATGATGGTCTGTATACATATGAGAACACAGGTAAGAAGTACAGACCTCTCCATGGATCATACCACCATTGAAAGACTAAAAACATACAAGTCCCCAGATCTATCTGTGAAAGCAGAAGTATATAAAAGTAAAAAAAAAAAACGGGCCAGATATCCCCACCCCATGCTTAGCAGTGAGCAGAGTACAGCATTAACATAAAGTTCAAAATCAAGAAATAGGCTAGAAAAAAGAACAAACAGCAGCAACAAAAGAAACTGATCATTAAAAGCCACAGTTCAAGACACAATCTCAGAAGAAGAACATAACTTAAAAACATCATCTATAAGGAAAGTCTCCAAAAATGTAGATTAAATACAAGCCCAACAAGAGTTCCTAGAAGAGCTAAAGAAAGATATTACAAAAAAGGATGTTAAAACTAAATAAGAATAGCACAGGAAAAAATGGGAAAAGAAATAGGAGTAAAATAAGAAAATTATGAAAAGCAAATTAACAGAACAACAAATGCTGAAGTAATTAACTCCTAAAAAATCATGAAAAAAGGTACAAAACTTCACTGAAGAAACCCTTAAACATGAGAAGTGGTCAAGTGGAAGCTAATGACTTCATGAGTCATCAAGAAATAATAAAATAAAGTCAAAAGACTGAAAAATCTGTACTATCTTATAGGAAAAACAATTGATATTGAAAATACATTGAGGGAAGATAATTTAAGAATTATTGAACTATCTGAAAGGCAAGATCACATCTTTGTATTTGTCCTCTATTTGGAGAGGTTACTGGTTTGCAAGTATTAATACAATTTGATAATGAACCTTAACAATTATGTCTTATGCCATCTCTTAAGAAAAGTGGGATCAGGCTTATGCCTAAGAAGAAATCCATAAATTGGCTTGCTATTAATTGGAACACCACCCAGAAGCATTTAAACAAATATTTGGGTATCTTATAAGGTCACATCACTTTCTAGTTCTTCAGAGAATAGAGTTGTAGTCAACTGCCTTAATAAAACTATTTTATTGTTCATTAGGTTAACTATGTGCATATATTATCTTTCTTATTTGATCTAACTTGCATTTTAATTTAATTTGTTGGATTTTTTGTGACCATATAAATAATCAGGAATTTGTCAATTTTACTTATTCATGGGTTTTTCCTTTACTGAGTTGCCTTTATTTCTCAAGCCCCTGTATTTTTTTTATTTTGAAATATTGTACTATTTTATTACTTTGATTTCTCATATATAACATTTTTTACCTTTTTTTAGTTGATGATTAAGCAGCTCTAAAATTCCTAATATGTCTTTATTTTCAGTTTTCTTTGTGTTTTTTATTGCCTTTAATTTGAAAATATTTATGTTAACATTCAAGATTTCTACAGGATATTGAAGAAAGATACTGATAGAATCTTTCGATCTCTTTCCACAGATTTTAACTAATACTTACAGGTTACCTCTGCCATGCTTATATCTCCCTTTAGGGATTTGCTTTAATAACTTCACTTTTCTTCCTATGCTATTTACCATAGTGATGGCAACCATGCAAATTAATGTGTGAAAAGTCTTGTTTTTTTTTCATTTTTTTTTACTCTTTTCATCTAATATTGTGGGAAAAAAGTGCTCTTGCATAATGGTTAAAACAGGTGCTCCATTTTTTAAAATTAGTCTTCTTTTGTATAATTAATTGATCATGAAGATTAATTCCTGTCCATCATTTTATTTCCAGGTTAAGTATATCTATCTTCTTTTCAAAATCATTTGAGACTTCAGCATCATTTTCATCTTTTTTATCATAAAGCATAATTCTAGGAAGTTGTATTAAGTGAAGATCTTCAATGACATGTAGTTCTCAACTTTCAGTTCCTTAGATTCATGTAGCATCTTAATTTTATCTTTAATTTAGTCTATAGGGCTATAGGTCTTTTCATTATTATTTTGTTAATAATTGCCCTATAGTGGATAGTAAAAAAAGTATTATATCATATGGACCTATGATATTGCTCACAAAAAGTAAAATGGAAGGGTCAGAGCCAAGATGATGGAGTAAAAGTAGTGACTCGCTTGAACTCTTGCTCAAACCCCTCCAAATACCTGTAAAAATGGCTCTAAACAAATTCTAGAGCACCAGAACCCACGAAAAGAAAGAGTGAAACAAATTTCTAGCCCAAGACAACTTGGATGGTTGATTTGAAAGATCTATTGCTCCAAACTGGGAGCGGAGCACAGTTCTGGATGGGCCATGGAGCAAAGAATAGGCCTCAGTGAATCTAGAGTAGGCCTCAGGGTACTGAATCATGAGCAGCTGTGGCAGTTTCCAGACTTCTCAACCCCCAAACACCAATGACAACTTAGAAGATCAGTAGGAAAGCTCCATCAGACCACAGTGAGAGAGGAGCTGTGTCAGGTCTCAGTCCCAGCACAGGCCTGGGGCGGTGGCTGGTTCCAGAACTCAAGGCCCACAGATGGAGGGGGTGATCAGGCAGAGGATCAGAAGGGGATTGCAGGGATCTCTTTGCTGGTGCTGAGGCAGGATTCTCTTGCTTTGCCCATGCTTGGATCTGGGTTGCAGTTCTGGGTGGCTGACTTGGGGCAAGGAGGAACATTAGCATGGTGGAGCTTGTGGTGGTGGTGGATAGGAATCCTCCTCACAATTCCAAGGTATAAAAGAGTTCTTGTGGTCACTCATAGACCAGAGCATAGGCCAGGAAAGGAGTAAACACCTCACCTTTGATCATACCACCTTAAAAGAACTGAAAATTTACAGGTCCCTAGAAATATCTCTGAAAACAGATGCACAAAATCCCTGAAGCTTGGGACAGTACATTCTCCACACTGGAAGCAGACCCCTACCTTAACAAAGAGTTTAAAAGTCAAACAATTGGCTGGGATCATGAGCAAACAGGGCAAAAAAAGTCAGACCATAAAATCTTACTTTGGTGACAAAGATCAAAACATTCAACCAGAAGAAGACAACAAAGTCAAAGCTCCTACAACCAAAGCCTCCAAGAAAAATATGAATCAATCCCAGGCCATGGAAGAGCTCAGGATGGATTTTGAGAAGCAAGTAAGAGAAGCAGAGGAAAAACTGGGAAGAGAAATGAGAGTGATGCAAGAAAATCATGAAAAAAACTTGCTTGCCATCTTAATGGCAGGTGGGTGGGGAGGGAGAAAGGGAGAGAATTTGAAACCCAAAGCTTTAAAAACACATGTTAAAAATTGTTTTTACATGAAACTTGGAAATAAGATATATAGGCAATGGAGTATAGAAATCTATCCTGCCCTACAGGAAAATAGAAGGGGAATGGTGTAAGAGAAGGGGGGGAGGTGATAGAAGAGGGGGGAGAATAGGAGAAGGAGCATCAGAATGCATGCTGTTTTGGGGTGGGGAGCGGGGCAAGATGGGGAGAAAATTTTGAACTCAAAATCCTGTGGAAATGAATGTTGAAAACTAAAAATAAGTTAATTAATTTTTTTAAAAAAATTAAAAAGTAACATGAATCTTCAGCCTAATAGCATTTGAGGTCTGTTTATAATTTTGTCATGAGATAAATGCATGTGCTTGTCTTCAGTTCATCTCATGTTCATTCATGGGTTTCCTGCCTTACCAGTCAATGTTACAATCTTACAACAATGAATTTTGTACAGGTGTGGCATTGGTATATCTGCTTTACTCCAATGTATCTTAGTTTCTTATTTTACCAGGATATGGGGAAGTGCCACTGTCTCCACCATCTTCCATCCTTAACTTGTCATCACTACTATTAGAAGGAAAGCCAGTCTATAACCATGTGTACTGTCATCAGTCTTTATTACTCATCAACGATTGCATAGGCATTAAAAGGAAGCTCATCCAAGACAGGCATTCACAGATGTCATGATAGTTTCAGGGCACACAAAACCCCTGCTGTATATCATGCTGTCTCATTTCTGGACTTTGCTCTTTTCCACATACCAGCATAGAATATGGCTTGGACTTTAAGGAGGAAATTAATATTATGTTTATTATTATTCCCCATCAATAAACAGTATCTTCTTTGACATAATCTCTTAGGAATCTCTCAGATCTTAATTCCTATGAAGTTAACTAATGTTTCTGTGTAGTCCACACAGTGTGATTGTCTACATAATTTTGTCTCTATAACACTATGCCATGTGAGTCTCTCCAGATATAATCAGATTCTCAAGGTATATAAATGAAATGATTTTAACTTTCATAACACAAATGAATTTTATAGTTCTTCAATTCACCCGGAGAATATATATACAACCTAAGTCTCTAACCTTCCTGATTCACAAAAGCACAAATTTTTTAACTTAAAAAAAAAACTTCAGGATATGTTTATGTTTAATTAGAAACATGAGTAATTGACTTGGTGATTAAAAAATACTCACTTATAATCATTCAGTACGATTTGCTTTTGACAATTCAAACAATGCTCTCCGAATACGTGGCAAAAACTTATTGTTAAAGGCTGAGGATTATGTATGAATTATATGGCACCTTTATCACTGTTATTGGCAGAAAATGGATGAGGGTTGGAAACATGATGACCTAATTAACCAGTAACTGCTTCAATGTACTCAGCAGCCAGTTGAAGGTTAATCAGACACAGCAATCTTATTTCTTGGGTGGTTGAGGAATGATGCTGAGATGTATATCAATGAACAATGACATTGAGATGACGAATAGCCAATTAGGAAGTCAGTAACTGAAAACACCTATGTGATTGATTCTCAATGTCGGTGTGATAGGTAAGAAAGAATTCTTAGAGTAGAAAGAGAGTTCTAAAGAGAATGACACAATCTCAGAGTGGGGAGGAACTTCAGATCTAGTGTAGTACACTCATACTTGAGTAAGGACCACTATAAAAAATTCCTGACAAATTCCATGCCATTGCTAGAAGACCTTAAGGCAGACCTGCACAACATGATAATAGGTAAGGGGCAAAATGAAAATAGGCTAAACTTCTTTGGGCCACAGATAGGTTAGACTAGAGACAGATTGACAATGTCTGGTTTCTGTGGGTCATGTGACAAACAGGAGAGAGTGAACAGTGGCAACCCTACATTTTTTTTTTGCAACCCTACATTTTTTTATTGGCCCTATGTTATACAGGCCTGCCTTATGGGGAGGACTATTTCTTAGTACACTGTTTCATATTTGAGTAGTTCTTATCATTAAGAAATACTTCATTTTATCAAGTCTCATCTTGCTGTTTGTACAATCAACAATAATTTATTAATTACCCTCTATGGTTTGTGCACATCTTCTACCAATTACTACTAATGCTGACATCTGGAATAAAGCCAAACAGACTTAATCACTGTTCTGTGCCATGCATAACCTTAAATTCTTTAAGAGCACTAAGGAGTTTCCCAAGGTTTCTTGGGCAAAAATTTCCCATGTTTTCCAAACTATCCTCCCATGGGATTTTCTTGAGTCCCTCCCCTAACTGGTCACCTTCTACCATGTGCTTTCTATCTTATTGATTTCCTTCCTAAAATGTAGCTTCTAGAACTGAATTTATATTTTTGAAGAGAATTTAAAATCTCTCTCTCTGTTTCTCTCTCCCTCTCTCTCTCTCCCTGTATATATATATATATATGCATATATATGTGTACATATATGTATATATGCACATATATGTGTACATATATGTATATTATATACAATATATGCACATATATATGCACATATATTACATATGTATTGTACACACACACATATATATAAAATCTCAAACCTAGAAATTACATATCATAAAATGACAAAGTTTATTGGCACACATTTTTATTACAATTAAATCAGTCAGCAACAGTGTGGAATAATGGATAAAGGATAGTTTTGAGGTCACAAACCTCAGGATTTGGGTTCAGACCCTGTATCCATTACATAATGTCTATGTAACTCTGAACAAGGCATTAAACCTCTTAACAATGAAAGAAACCCTTTAAAATTATCAATTAAAATGAGTTGCTTATTTTTATTAATTAGTGGAGGGATTTTGGAAAATTTCTACCACTATAAAATTGCTGGTTTGGTAGCTTTCTTTCCTGCCCCCCCCAAGAAAAAGTTATTACAAATAATAAAATTTGCCCACAAAGCCTACACTTTTCCTTCATCTTATTGTCTCATGATCTCAGTCTGAATATCTAGAAAGGCTGGACTAGATTTTACTCTTATAATTCCTTTAATTCAGCAGATTTTGGTGGTAAGAGGGAAGAGATTCCTCAGAGAGTAACACAAATGGGCCAGTCATGGGCCACTACAATAGTGCCACATACATAATTTGGGTTGTAGCAGTATGGCACCATGGTCTAGAGGAAAGAAAATATGGGATTTGGAGTTAGAAGATCAGGGTTTGAATCTTAAATTTGCTACTAGCTACTTCTCTGACCTTGATTAATTTGCCTTCTCTGTAGGTCTCAATTTCCTCTTCTTAAAAATATAGGGTTTGGACTGAATTATCTCTAAAGTCCTTTCATCTCTACATCCTCTCTGATCCTAATAAAATATAGAACTAATTAGAGTAGAATTGTGTTTTATGCAATAGATGAGCCTTAAAAAGATTATAGCAAACCAGATGTTTGCAAAATGATCTGAGAAAGTAACATGAGAAAAGCAAGCTCTAAAAGGAAAACTTTACTTCAGCAATATGACAACTGGTAGGAATACTATTAAATCAAGCCAGAGACTAGAAAAACACTATATCAAGTATGCATACTGAGTTGTAGCATATCCAAGTTGAGATGCTAGAATACGTGAATGCCCACAAATGGGCTTATGTACCTGAGCTCAACCCACAGGACCGTTGTTATTGCTATCCCTAAAATGCATTCCTTGAAAAGCATGTCAAGAATCAAATCAGTGGAAATTGGATCATTTTAACCTTTATATAAATTTGTTTATGTAAAAAAATCAGCTATTTTAAAAATATATTTAGTTTGTATCTTTTGTCTTTATATCGCCTACATTTTCCAATATCCCCCTTTCTGTTTTCTCTCCCAGAGAACCATACCTCATATAAAAGAATAAAAAAGAGGAAAAATTAGTCCAGCAACAATAACTAAAACAGTTTTTAAAAGTCTTACATATGCAGGTTTCCAAATTCATAGTTCCCACCTCCTGTAGTTTCTTTCATGCCAAAGAAAGGAGAGATTGAACTCTAGACATGGGGATTGCTTATGGAAAGGAAGAATTATATAGAGGAAAGTCATGTGAAGAGAAGAAAGAAGCCCAGTTTGACTGGACCACATGGATGTAGGAAAGTAATTTTTTTCTTTCTATTTTTTGGAGGCAATCAGGGTTAACTTGCCAAGAGTCACACTGCTATTAAGTATCTGAGGCTGGGTTTGAACTTGGGTCCTCCTGACTCCAGGGCTAATGTTCTACCCTCTGTACCACCTTGGTGCCCCAATGAAAATAACTCATAATCAGGCTTTCAGGTAGATTGTAGTTAATTCGTGGGTTTTAAATACTTTTAAGAAATAGAAAACAATCTAGTGTATAGTTTGGGTGAGGCTGGGAGAGCAGAACTTTGAGGAAAAGTAAGCAAAGTGTATTTTGTAATTGTCCAAGTATAAATCCAATCAGTCCCAAACAAAATCCAGAGATTATTCTCGGAGTCTCCCAAAAAACTCAATTATTTTCCCCTTTTTATCTTTGCTCCATTATTTCTTATTTTTGTAAAACCTTCCCTTCTCATATTGGCTTGATGTAATTCAACGTATCAGTTTGTGCCACGTCTTTTAGGAAGTCCTCCTGAGCCCCAGAATTGGATATAATTTATCTTTCATTGAATTTCATATATTACTTTTTTGCCTCTGTCATTGATTATCAAGTTTTACTTTGGATCATAGTTGATGGGGAGAGTGACCTCATCTATCTAGCGTCAAGCCAATGTGTGTGTGTGTGTATGTGCACGTGTATGCATATGTGTGCGTGTCTGTGTGTGTCTGTGTGATGTATATGCTGAACTATTCTTCATTTTGCCAAGGTTATCTGCTATTTTCTTAGTCATTGGTAGTCATTTTGACTTTTGTCCTGCCATTGGAATTTGATGATTTGGGAAGAGAGAGTGAGACTGACAACTTTGCATGATTCTGCCTCACTTTGATCCAATCCAAGATTAAACCAAGACATTGACCCTGATTCATTCAATGGTCCTCTTTAAAAATAAATGATCATCACCAGCACCCACAACAACAACACTGTGCTTCACTAAGAAAAGATCTAGTCTTATTTAACTTTTATCCTCTTCTGTATTGTCTACCTCTAATAAAAAAAAAAAAGATTTTGAGTTCCTTGAGAATAGGACATGTCTTGATTTTCTCTTTGGTAAAATGATAAAGAATTTCTTCAGCAATTACTATGTATCAATCACTTTGCTGAGTGCTGAGGATGCAAGTACAAGCAAGCTAGACAGTCCCGACCTTCACAAGCTTATATCTCGAAGGGAGAAGAAAAGAAGTAAAACAGAACACGGAGGGAGATGGTACTATTTTCATCCCCAGAGCTTAGGACAGTGCTTGTGACATTGATGTTTAGTGAATGTTTTCCCATTCAATTCAGTTTCATTTTCACCCATGCATGATGAGTGTAAGCAAAGGCAAGTACTATTTCACAGGTACTTTTTTTTATTACCAGGATGAAAAGATACAGTTACTACCATATAATAGGTACTTGATAAACGTTTATGGAATTGTATAATCTACATTGTCCATATTGTGTATGTACACACTAGTGAGAGAGAAAGTGTGTAGTAGAGAGTCAGCTTTAGAGACAAGATTTGACCACCATCTGACACAATGACTTCTTCAGCCTGAGGAATTCACATAAATTCTTGATACTGATGAGTCAATTCTTTAAGACTATTTGAGAGAAGCTCTTGATCTGCATTGGTTGAAAGAAATTCCTTATCTGCTAGTTCTCTATGCCAATGAAAGAACAGGTCCAGTACCTATCTATATCCTTCTGCATCAATGAAGGGATTTGTTTTCAAACTACGAGTTCTTTATATTAATTAAATAACTATTTTGTGAAAAAAGTAGAAAAAAAATAACAAAACTTTGCTGTTCTGCTTAAGTATCCAGTTTCATGGGAGAAGAAACAATGATTCCAGCCTGATTTATGCCTTGACAAGTAGTCGAAGTAAAGCAAAATGGGGGTTCTCACAGTAGGAATGCCAAAACAAATGCTTACAGACTTCACATACACAGACACACAGACACACACAGACACAGACACACACAGACACACACACACCTACACATACACACATACACCTACACATACACACATATGTATATACATAAATATATTGTGTATATATGGGTTTTGCAAACATCTATATATACAGAAATGTTTATGTAAAGAATATATACATAAAGTATGTGTAGATAATACTTTAAGATACATAGATCCATATAGATAGATATTGATAGATGGGGGGGGGAGAGAAAGAGGGAGAGAGAGAGAGAGAGTTGAATTCCTAAGCAGTGGATCATTTTAAAAGGACTGAGATTTATTGGAGCATTCTCTTCTTCAAAATGAAACCATGCCAATAACCATGCCCTAATATAGATGGAAATAATGAAGAATTTTTTAAGGAGAAAAGAAAAAGTGATGAGTACTCATCCTTGGACCTGCATAATGTGTATCTCCTGACAATCCCAGGCATTAATCTCATCAGAAAGCCAGGTCCTCCAAGCATGATTAGTAGTAGTAAAGGGAAGGGGTTTGGGAGGTGGTGAATCCAGTACTAGAGAAAAATACTCAGAAAAAGACTTATATTTTAACCTCAGCAAAGCTTTACAGAGTTTTGAATTTTACAAAGCTCGCACCCAGACTCTTTCAACTATCCTGACTGTGTTTCTTCTCTTCAGTGTGGCTTTCCCTAAATGTAGATGGTTTCAAAATGTTGAGAGCCCTGGACCTGGGAGTTAAAAAGCTCTGATCTTGAATCCTGCCTCAGATATTTACTGAACATATAACCCTGGACAAATCACTTTACATTAGTTGACATTAGTTATCTCATCTATTAGAGAGAGACAGAGAGAGAAAGAGAGAGAGAGAGAGAGAGAGAGAGAGAGAGAGAGACAGAGACAGAGAGAGAGAGAGAGAGACAGAGAGAGATAGAGACAGATAGAGAGACAGACAGAGACTGGACTTAGTGACTTTTAAGTTCCATTTCAGTTACGTGTGTATAATCTATGGCATATGAGTATCTTTGGGCAAGTGTTATGCCTTTAAGCTTCTTTTTTTATGTTTCATCCAGAAGATTCTAATTTTGTCTGCCCCAACATTATATATGCCAGGCACTGGGCAATGCACCAAGAATACAAAAACAAAATGAAAACCAGGGCCTACCCAGAAGGACCATGCCTCTACACATCTCTAATATTCCAAGGCTTTTATCACAGAATATCAAGAGGGAATCCTGATTCCACAATCAGTAATCCTAGAACATTGTTTTAAATTAAAACTATCATAGTCATGATTTTTCAAAAAAAATATAATATAGAAAACCAGAAGAGCGGGTTTATAAAGGAAATAGAAGTGGAACATTTATAATACTTAATAATTTATTATATATAAAATAATATAATATACAATAATATAATATAATATAATATAATAATATATAATTTACAATAATTTATAATACTTAATAAAAAGAAATAGTTCAAAAGTTTCACAAAAATTGATGACTAAATTCATATTATACAAGTTCAAAAGGAAACTTATTTTTATTCTTGGAATGAGAGAAATATTTGAAATGATTGTTGGCATTTTTACTCCTGTTTAGGTAAAGCTTACTTAGGACAAATACTTTATTAATTTCTGATATTATCATAATTTCCACATCAAACCTGAATTTTTTCACATTTTACTTAGGAAAAATTCATCAAAATACTATCAGGGCAGTGATGATCCTCAAACTTTAACTTTCACAATGACCATAGAAGGGGTGAGAAGATAGAAACTTGGACTGAAATTAGGGAAAGTAGAGGATTTCATTGTAGAAGACTTTCTCAATGAGACACAAGGAATAGAAGAGTTTTAAGATGATAGATGTTGTCAACCTGAATTCAAGAGAAAATAGTCAATATAGCAAAATTGATGCCTTTAATAGGGGCAAGTGAGTTGTAGCTCAGGGCGCCACCACAACAAGTAGTAGAGTACCTGAGGAGGGACTGGGAACAGAGTTTGTACAGGTTACTAAAGCAAAAGGAATGGCCAAGCCACAGATGGAAGATTTACAAAATAATCAGAGCTAGGAGTGATAATATCTGGTCAGCTCCAAGCAATTCATTTGCCTGGGAATAGAGACAAGGTGAGCTTCAGTCAGTTCCTAGATAACTCTCTTTGTCAAGGTCATAATGGACAGCCATCATAAATTTCAATGTCAAAAAAAAAAGATATTCCTAGGTAGTCAAATCCCCGGTGAAGCACTGGTCCAAGGTTTATAGACATAAAGTCCTTTTCTGTCACCACTACTGTACTAGAAGCCTTTCTAATTTTATTGGAAATTTTAGAACTTATGATTCAATAACATTCTTTGCTTTCAACATATTTCATCATATTTCTTGACTTCTTTTAAGAATATCGCATAATTCCAGGGACAAAGAAATCATAAAAGCATAGGTAGAACTGATTAAACGTTTTCAGTCTAGTGCTGGTTGGGTATTGTCATTCATTCCTGAAGAGGATAAAAATGGCATCACTGTGTTAGAGTCAAGGTACAGTATGTCCAACTGTGGCTGATCAGACCAATATAACTCAGAAGGCTCTACCATAAGTCAGGCACAAATAGTCTATATGAGCATTTAGAGGGGAGACGTCTCTAAATTTGTGCTTCTCACATTTCTTTAGAACTATTGCAAGTCTGCTTTGCTTTATAGAACACAGCTCCTTCTTTAATATGAGCACACAATGCTGGGCAGTCCTTTGCCAGTGTCAGCCATGCCACACAATTAATTTCAAAGATCTCCAGAGATACCTTAAGAGTGTCCTTGTATTGCTTTTTCTGACCACGATGTGAATATCTACCTTGCATGAGTTCTCCTTAGAAAAGTCTTTTAGGCAAATATGTTTGGCTTCTGAAAAATGTGACCAGCCCATCAGAATTGTACTCTATGCAATAGAGTTTGAATGGTTGGCAGTTTAAGTCAAAAAAGTACCTCAGTGTCCAGTACCTTATCTTGCCAGGTAATCTTCAGAGAGACACTCTTCCTAAGACAATGCAAATGGGAAGGATACAGTTTCCAGTCATGGAAATAGTAGACTGTTCAAGTTTCACAGGCATATAACAATGAGGTCAACACAATAGCTCTGCAGACCTTGGGTTTGGTAGGTAGTCTAATACTTCTTCTTTCACACATCCTTCTTTGGAGCCGCCCAAACACTGGAGCTAGCTTTGGCAATGCATGTGTCAACCTCACCATCTATGTGAACTTCCCTGGAAAGTATATGCCATGGAAGTGAACTTATCTACAGAATTCAAAATTTCCCCATTTGTTGTAGCTAATGGTTCCACATATGGATGGTGTGGTGTTGGCTGGTGAAGAACCTATATTTTCTTGATGTTAATTGTTAGACTAAAATTAGCACAAGCAGCAGAGAATTGATCAATACTTTGTTGCATCTTAGCTTGAAAAGGAAACCAAATTTTGACATAATTTTCTAGAATCCCTCATGACTTATAGTATCAAAGGGCTTGGTAAGATTGATGAGCATTTTGTAGAGACCTTTTTCCTACTCCTGGTATTTTTCCTGGAGTTGTTGGGCAAAAAACACCATATTCACCATTCCTCACCCTTTTCTGAAGCCACATGGGCTCTCAGGCAGATGACCATCTTCCAGATGAAGGACCCACATGTTGAGGAGAACTCTGGCAAGAATCTTGCCAGTAACGATTAAGAGAGAGAACCCCTTCCCTCACCATAATTGTCATGGTACAATCTATTTGCTTTGCCTTTAAAGAGATGAACAATGGAGACATCCTTGAATTCCTGAAGGTATAACCTCCTCTTGCAATGTAACCCAGGAACTTTTGGTCAGCTTTTTATATGAGGATCCCCCTGCCTTGTAAATCTGAGCTGGAATAGAATAACCACCAGGCACTTAGCCACACAAGAGGAGTCTAATGGTAATTAAAACCTCCTCTTCAGCAGGAATTGAGGTATACATTCAAAGGCTTCAGCACTGATTGATGACAGACTATTTAGAACACTTTGAAAGTGTTCAGCTCATTTCTCCAGGTTGATGTTCTTATCACTCATCAATGTGGCTTCATCAGCACTGAGTAGTTGAGATGTAGCGTAAGTCTTTGACTAATAAATAATCACCAAGATATCAAAAAAAGAACTTTGGATTGTTACTCTCAGCATAAAACTGAATTTCATCAGCCTCCTTACTGAGGCAAGAATCCCACATCTCTTTAAGCTTCATTTGCACTTACTTATGGTAGACTTAAATGCTACCTTCTTAGAGATGGACAAACTATCCTGTTGGTAAATCTTGTGGAGTTCTCATTTTTCATTCAGTAGGTTCCAAATCTCCCCATCATTTTTGCAACTAATCTTATCATTTGTGAGTGTTCTGGCCCAAGTGAGTAAATACAGTGCTGTACACCACATCTCTGAACACTACCCACATCTTTTCCGCTTCACTGGTAGCAATCATGTGCTGGTTCAACTTTCCTTCCAAGTTAGCAATGAACCATTCCGTTTGAAGAAGTGTTCTAATTTGTTGTCATTAAGTCTTTGGTAGTTAGTTTGTCTTGGAGTTGCAGCTGTTATGCAAATATTTAGCTTGGAGAGGGTAAGTCTGTCATCAATCCACCGCTTTCTGCCCCACATCATCTTCATCATTCTCATATCCTATCTCTTTTCCTTACAATGACATAATCTATTAGATGTTAATGTTTGCTGTGAGGGTGTATCCACACAGTTTTATTGCATTTAGGTAAATGGTAGACATGTTGATTGTGAGAAGGTCATAGATGCACAAGTTTTCTGTAGTAAGTGACCAATGCTGTTGCTGTTTCCAACTGCATTCCTCCCAAGGACTCCCTGCCATGTCTGGTAATTTGTGCCTACTCTTGCATTAAAGTCACCCAGAATTATAAGTCTTCCCTCTTTTGGCACATTGATTATGAGGGTCTCCAAGTATTCATATTATTTTTTGTTTGACTTCATCAGGGTTCATCATGGTGAGTGAATGTGCACTACTAATGGTGGTGTGGAGCTTTCCTACAAGTGGAAATCTCATTGTCATGAGCCTGTTGTTCCATTCTTTTGGCAGGTATACCATCTTGTTGACTAGATTAGTTTTGACTACAAAACCTACACCAGTTTCATGGCATTCCCCTTCACTGTGGCTACTTGAGAGAAATGTGAATCCAGTTCTGACTTCAGTAAGCTGACCTTCATTTGCTGCCCTTGTTTCATTCAAGACTAATATTTGGATATGATACCTGCAAAGTTCTCTTGCAATAAGAGCGGTTCATCTTTCAGGTCTCCTGGATTTTGTTTTGTTCATAAGCATGCACACATTCCATGTACCAATGGTGAGTGAAATCATCTTTGCAAAAGTTTTGTACATTTTTTATTTGTTTCAACCATAGGTTGGGATCCATGCCTGTTGTGGTAATCAGGCCAGAGTTGGGTGAAACAGAAATTTTTTAGGGTACCTTTTCTTGTCCCTTCCTCACACTAGGAGATGAGCAGTGCAGTCCTTTGAAAAGGCTGTTTAGACACCCAAGGGGACTGCTAAATCCCATTGCTACTTCCATTGAGAAGAAAACCTATAGCCTGGGCTGCCAGTGTGCAGGAGCATGACTATAGCTCTCAGAATATCCATACCTGATGCTTCATCTTTTGCCTGTTATCACATGACTTTGAGATAGGTAAAAATGGTAAAATGGTGTGGCTGACGCATTTTAATTGATGTTTAAATTGGATTGAAGTGAGGTAGTGTCATGCAAAATCATCAGACTCACTGTTTCTTCCAGGGTCATTAAAGAGCAGTGGCAAGGCAAATTGGAAAGGACTGGTGATGGTTTGGGATTCAGTTCATGACATTGGTGTCTTTGGAGAGTAACCAAGCTCTAAATATTCCACAGCATTTGCTTTAGCTGCCTTCATAGCCATTAGAACAAATTGTTGTCATCTGCCTATTCTATCAGGGGGAATCTTGACATGCTTGGGCTAGACACTCCCCTAATTCAACAAAGAGTTTGAGACCCCTTGGTTACCCTCAACCTAGTTTAGCCTGTCTGCCTAAATGACTTTTCAGGGTGTGGCCACTATACATGCTACAGCTTCTTAGAGCCACAAGTGAGTTGGATGAATCAGGTAGACACCAAACTTAGAAATTAGTTCATAAAAGAGCTTTGACAGCCCTCACACCAGAGGTATTAGTCTTCCCTGAACAACTCAACACTCCAATCTAGTGCCACCACGTTGGTGAAAGGCCATAAATTTCCACCTTATTAGCATTAGGGTAAAGGGCTAAAGAAGAAAAACTTAGAAGCTAGTGGAGAGAGATGGCATGATAGAGACAAGAATTCCATGATAACCATCTTCCAAAAGAATGTAAAATCCTTAAGGAAATGTTTTGTTTCAGTCTTTCAATCTTCAACACCTAATACCATTCTTAATCAACACTTATTGAACTGCTAAAGTACCCTAATGAGAAATGGGGATTATTCTTGTTCTACTTAGCCCATGAGTGTAGAATGAAGTGCACTCGATGAACATTATTAAGGCACCAAATCATTCTTGATATAAGGGAAAAATACAAATAATTAGAATTATCAAGAAAAGGAATAGCTTGCCTTATGAAAGAATGGACCCACTACCCCTCCCTCCCTCCCTGCAACTCTTGGAAATCTTCAGGGAAAGCCTGGGTCACCATTTGGTGTACATATTGTGAAGGGAATTATTTTCCCTCAGTGGGTTTATCTAAATGGAAACCGAGCTGACGACTAACTAAAATTCTGTGATTTCTGGAGTCCATTTCACACCTGGCAATTGTGTATATTTTGATCAATAACAATGGGATTTCTTTGCTCTAGAGAGAAAAAACAGTTCACATCTAGCAGTATAGGAGTCATAAGAATTATGCAAGATATTCTCAGAGCAGCTGTTATGTGGATGAAATGGACAGGTAAGACTCCTCCCATTCTGTTACTCATGTTTTTAGCAAAGACACGCCACAGGCATTAATGATAAGGGAATATTGAGGTCCTCATTTTCACAATCCATTTTCCCTTAGTGGATCCCCCTCCCACTGATTCAATTCCCTTTGACAACATAAATCTGACTATGATAAACAGCTAGGTTCCTTTCTTCACCATCATTTTTTTTCTCAGAATCAGATAAGCACACACCATTTTACATTTTAATCAAGCTAAAGTTAGAACTGAACCAACTGACTTCAGAAAGACACTGGGATGTAATTGACAATCCCGACAGCAAAAGGGAATTCCATATTTTGAATCCTTAACCATTCACACAATAGGCCACATATCACAAAAGTGTTTTTCAGCATTTATTCTCAATTTAAAAAGCTAAATTTGGAAGTTTATTTTGGTTGGTTCAGATCTGTGATTTTATCCATGTTTATTGAGATCTCACAGTGTGAAAATACCAGTGCAGATAATAACTAATCTATAATTCATCAGATAATAAATATAATCAACATAACTATCATATCTCTAAGATGATAGCTATGTTCCATTAGAATATAAGATATTTGAAAGCAGGGACTGTTTACTTGTCATCTTTAAATTTGTAGTGTTGAATATTTATCATAATATTTCATAAATACCTGTCAAATTATTTTAGAGTTGTCATGGGAAAGAGTGATTAGAAATGTTCTGCTGACACTTAGAAGGCAAAAATGGGTCTAAACAATGAAAGTTTCAACTTCTTGGGGAAATTAGGACTTGTATCCCAATTTATCTTTTGACTAAGCAAAAGAGGAAATGAAAAAGCTTTAACCCTCAGTTAATAATACTAGAAAAGATTATGCAAATGAAAAGCAGCATGGCATACATATATCTTTAAAGGAAAAGGCATAAAAATGTAATGTCTGTCAAAAAAATATGGTGACCAAGAGTCTGGCTATGCACAATTCTAAAGAGAAATTGCACAATTTATCACTCTATATATTTAATTCCTATATACGGATGTTGTCACCAAAGTAGACAAAAGAAGATTTTCCCCTCTACAGGCTTTCATGGAAAAATTGCTTTGAGTTCTTTCTACATGTACGTTTCTAGATACATCTACAAAACCTTTATTAAATCATTTGAAATGTATTACTGAGTCTGTGTCTACAATGGAAAATTAAATCAAATCAGAATCAGGAATAGGATTTTATTTACCTTCACTTTAAGATATTTGGGTTATTTCATAGAGTTAAAGCTACAAGGGACCAAAAAAAAGGATCAATTCCTAAAGTTTTAAAAATTAGGAAAGTGAGATCCAGATTGATTTGCCCAAGATCACATAGAATGCAAGTGACAAAGAATTTGACCCCAGGGTTTTAAGTATTCTTTCAACTTTTTTACTGCCTTGAAATAGATATATGTTAAACACTAAAGCAGGCTCAATTGGGTCTTTACATGATAATAAACACAAACAGGTAAGACTTTATATATTTTCATTGATTTCAAATCCCCCTACAATTTCCTGATTTAGACTTCTGGTGAAAATTACCAAGGCTAAAGCATTCTCATTTATAATCCATTATTTCATAGCACTTAGACATTCACAAATATTCTTAATGCTGTAAGCTTAATATTTTCCATTCAAATCATAGTATCAGTTATTTCCCAGATACACTTAGATCACCACTAGCTATAAAGGAAATTCCAGTGGTAGATTCATCATTACTTTCCAGTTCAATCAATAACTACATAGCCTTGAACAAAGACTCAGCTCAGTTAGAATCCAAACTTTAATCTTACGGTGTAAAATGCTTAAGAGATAAATCAGTCTATTTCATTTGTAAAGGTGCTTAATTTCTGAATGTGAACTTGCTTGTGTCCTTCAAATTCAGCATTATAGTAAAAAATAGACACCTAATTATATAGACAAATATCCACGATGAAGTTATAGGGATATGTCTTTATGATATATGGTAATCTTGACACTCGTTTTTCTCAATGAAATTCCATTAGACGCTGTGTTACTAGCCAAGGTGAATAACAAATAATGAAGTTTTTTTTTTTTCCAATCTATTGCACAGGCATTTTTGTTTTCATTGTAATTTCAGGTCTAAGCAAGACCTAGATGCATTAACAGATACTGTTTGCTGTATTGTACCCTTGCAATATTCATCTGGTGCTTTTGCCAAACTGAAAAAGGGCTTGATTCAGTAATTTGCATTACAGGGAAAGATAACAACCATGACATTTAATATCCTAACTGTTAAATATATCCAGCATGTTGTTTACAAGTAACTTCTTCCTTCTATGTACCTGTGTTTAATATATTAAGGGAGTGATTATAAATTAAATGTAGCTGTGTGGTATGTATATATGTGTGTTTTATTCATACCTATATTGGTCCTTTTTAGAGACTTAAGCAAATAATATCTTCTAATTTGAGTTAAAAAAAAAAACTCAAGTAAATTCCTGAAATGTCAGCTCCATTTTTTTTAAATTTACTTAGAAAGCATGGAATTGTATTTAATCAAAAGAATTTCAATTCAGGATCACCGACTTCGAATTAGAAGAAATCTCAGAGGTCAGTTAGTCCAAATCCCAAATTTTACAGATGAAGAAATTGAATATAAACAGAGAGGAGAAGTAACTTGCCTAAGGTCACATAGATACTGGTAGAGCTAGGTTTCACCCAATACTTTATAATTAAAAAACCAGTATGTTTCAACTATATTACCCTTATGATACAAATCCATAAATGACTAAGATTTGATATTTATATAGTGCTCCAAAGTTCATAAGATATCTTACACAGATTAATTCTTTTGAGTCCCAACCATAACCTTCTAAGTTAGGTCCTATAGGGATTCTTTTCTTTCTCTTATAAAGAAACATAGAACAGATGCATGACTGGTTCTTGATCACAGAGACTGCAAGGGCCAGATACAGGAGCTGAGTCCAGAACATCCTTACTCCAGGTCTGGTTCTCTACCCACTATCCCATACTGCCTCAAAAATGTTACTCTTTCATCACAATATTTTAAAGAGACCAAAGTTTCCATAGCTATGTTATAAAATAGCAATATCATCTAAATTAATTTATAGGCAATATAAAATATTAAAATACTTGGGAATCTACCTGACAAAACAAAACCAGCAACTATATAAACACAATTACAAATGATTTTTCATACAAATAAAGTCATATCTAAACAATTGAAGAAATATTAATTGCTCATGGGTAGGCTGATACAACATAATGAAGATGAGAATTCTACCTCATTTAATGTACTCATTGAGTGCCATGTCAATAAAACTACCAAAGTTATTTTATAGAGATATAAAAAAAATCATAACAAAATACATGCAGAATAACAAAATGCCAGAAATATCAAGGAAATCAATGGGAAATAGCATGAAGAAAGGTAGCCTAGCAGTACCAGATTTCAAAATACATTACAAAATGGTAATCATGAAAACAATCTAATACTGGCTGAGAAATAGAGTGGTGGATCAATGAAATAGATAAGGTGCATAATACTCAGTAGTAAATGACCATAGTAATCTAGGGTTTGATAAATGATTTGGAACTATGCCAAAGGGGTAAAAATGTGTATACTCTTTGACCCATAAATTCCACTGCTAGATCTGCATCTCAAAGATATCAAGAAAAGAGGAAAATCATTCTCATTTGTGGTTTGAGGAATTCTTAAACAAAGAAGGGATAGTGGTGGTCATGAATAGAAAGAATTTTGAATAACATGAGAGTGAAAAAAATACAGAAAAAAAATCACAACTAGTAGAAAAAGTCAAATGTTTGGTTGGCAAAAAGCAACTAACCAAGCAACCAACAAACAAAAATACCTTTCTAACAAATATGTTTGATAAGGTTCTGATAGCCAAGCTATACATTGAACATCCCAATCTATGTCTGTTTCTCTGTGTCTCTCTGGCTCTGTCTCTCTGTCATATGAACATTTTTTAGTATTTGTTCTTAAAACTTTGAATTCCAAATTCTCTCCCTTCCTCCATTCTCATCCACTCTACCACCCTCATTGAGAAGGCAAGCGGTTCAATATAGGTTATGCATGTGTAGCCATGCAAAACATTCCCATAATAGTCATGTGAAAGAAAACAAACCAAGAAAATCTCAAGAAAAATAAAGTAAAAAAATTAATATGCTTCAATCTCCATTTAGACACCATCAGTTCTCTCTCTGGGAATGGATGTCATTTTTCATCATAAGTACTTCAGAGTTGTCTTGGATTATTGTATTACTGAGAGTAGCTAAGCCATTCACAGCTAATCATCTTACAATATTGCTGTTACTTTTCATGCAGTACATTTCACTTTGCATCAGCTCATGTAATTATTTCCAGATTTTTTTTTTCTGAGAGCATCCTGCTCATCACTTCTTATAGCACAATAATATTTCATCACAATCACATACCACAACTTGCTCAGCCATTCCCTAATTGATGGGCATCCCCTCAATTTCCAATTCTTTGTCACCAGAAAAAGCTGCTATTAATATTTTTTGTACATATAGATCTTTTTCCTTTTTGTTTTTTATCTCTTTTGGGATAATGACCTAGTAGTGGTATTGCTAGGTCAAATGGTATGCATGGTTTTATAGACCTCTGGACATTTGAATCCATTTACAACTCCACCAACACTGCAATAATGTCTTATTTTCCCCACATTCCCTTCACCATTTGTCATTTTCCTTTTCTATCCTATTAGCCAATCTAATAGTTATGAGTACCACAGAATTGTTTTAATTTGCATAAATGTAAATTAAAAAAACTCTGAAATTTTACCTCACATCTAGCAAATAGGGAAATATAATTAACTATGTAAATTGTCACTATTGGATGGATTATAGAAAGATAGGCAAACAAATGTATTGTTGGTGGAGCTTTGAACTAGAACAACCACTCTATGAGGCCATTTATAGGTATGCTAAGAAAATGCCTAAAATAACTTTTACTTTGAGAGATGTTGCTACTGGTAATATTCTTCAAAAAGGTCAAAGAAAGATCATATATGGACTAGAATGTTTATAGCAGTACTTTTTGTAGTGGCAAAGAACTGCATACAAATTTCTATCAATTAAACTAAACAAATTGATACAGTAATGAATTATATGTTTGTACCATAAGAAATTAAGAGAAAAAATATAGAAATACATGAAAAGATTCACATGAACTGAAGCAGAGTTAAGTAAGGTAAACTGAAAAAAAAACATAAAGGAAGAATACACTATTATAAAAAATAAATATCAAAATTTAACACTGTGTAATTATAGAGATGAAACTTGCTTACCAAGAAGACCTGAGAAAATATAATTCCTTCTCATTTCTACAGAAGTGGGAGGACTAGGGGTACAGAACTTTGCATATTAAACCAGGTTTGGTTGTTATATTTAGTTTTAATGAAGAACATTATTAATATTTATTTCCATTTATTTTATTCTTTTTTACAAGGTATGGATGTCATGGGGAGAGGAGGAAAAATATACCATGAAATTGAGGTAATGTGAAAATATAAGATCTTAATAAAATTTTCTTTAAAGACAAAACTCACAAAAGTGCTCTATATCTGAATGGAAGAAATAGGAGAAAATGGTGGGAATTCATTTACCATTTGAGGATATTTATATGAAAGTTGGAACAACCCTTCAAACATGCTTCATCAAATGACAGTTATAAATACATGAAAATCAATTTTGTTGCTTAGAGTCATTGTTTCACTCTCTTTGTAGGTATAATTGGAATTTCTAAACACAATGTTTGCTAAACTGTGGAGTTGTTGAGGAGCCAGGTTATTTTTGTTTTAACTTGGAATTTTTTCTGGATTTCCCCCCCTCCCCTTTTATTGAGCCAGATTTTTTTTTGGAATGAGTGTTTTCTTTTCCAAAACCTTCTGCTCATATGTAAGGAAGGACTTGGTCCATTATTTTCTCATTTCTATTTCTTTATTAGGGGCAGGTAGGTGTCTCACTGGATAGTACACTGGGCTTCTAATAAGGAAGACTTATCTTCTGGAATTCAAATCCAGCGTCAGACTCTTACTAACTGTGTGAACCTGCACAAGTCAATTAACCCTGTTTTCTCAGTTTCCTCATCTGAAAATGAACTGGAGAAAGAAATGGCAAATTATTCCTGTATCTTTGCCAAGAAAATCCAAAATAGCATCACAAAGAGTTGGATACAACTGAAACAACTGAACAACCAACATCTGTTTCTTAGCTTTCTTTAATATATTTTTATCTCAATTTTAGTTTTTGGTCTAGGAAAAAAGTGCTTTGGATTTAAAATTTGGATATGAAGATCTTTGTTTTGATCTCAACCTTTCCACTTTCTTCATGTGTGAATTTGGTCATGTCCTTTAAACTCTCTGGGTCTAAATCTTCATCTATAATAATAGCACATTGGACTTCATGATGCCAAGGTCATTTACAATTGTCATTCATCAATACTGTCATTTTGCCCCCAAATCACTATTCAAGATCAGCTCCAAGGAGATAAGAGGGTACAACTCTGACAACTATATCATTATTTCACCATCATTTGAATTATTTACAAATGAATGCATTTGTACTTTAGTCCAGCATTGACATTAATATTGGATTTAGTTGCTCTCTGAGACAATGCTTTCGTGGCATTTGTTTCTGAACTTTTAAAATTAAACCTATGGTGGGAACTTTTGAGAAACCATAGAATGACTGTCTACAGGTAGGAGAAAAAAAACACAGAAATTAAATTGTTCATGCACTACTATTATGCATAGAAGCAAAATATTCATAGATGCATGATAAACATTTAAACTGGTTTCCATTTTTATAGCTAGGACTGAAATATCATTTCATACCACCAGCATTCAGTAATGTTTCATCAATTTTCTCTCTTTTTACACATGCTGTGCATGTGATCTATGGTATAAATATTTGTGCTCTGACCCTCACCCCTCAAAAAAAAAAATAGAAAGAACAGGAAAAAAAAAGAGGCATTGTAATGTACAGAGATGTGACTTCTGCTTTTATTTAGACATGAGATTTGGGCAATGGCTATAATTTAAATTTTAAAATTGCCTTCCATGAATACTTTGGCTGCCATCTTTGACCCCTGATGATCATACCACTGAGTAAGATTGTTGTTAGTAGGACTTGCACAAAATGGATTTGGTGGTGAAAAACAATGGTGACACTAAGATTCACTTGTCTCTCAGCCTCTATAATTAATAATAGATCATGTTGAATGTGAGTTGTCTGGAGACCCTCCACAAAAACTAAATCCCACTATCTATTTGTAAGTCTGATAATTCATGAAGATTCAGGGCACCAAGAAATTAAAGTTGGCATTATGAATTTATTATCAATAAATTGTGCACAGTGAGCTTGGAAAAGAGCACACTCAGTGGACATGTGATAGAAATTTTTCAAATATTTAAAAGGCCATCACTTCTAGCCATTAAAGGGTTAGAAGATTAGACTTCCCCCTCACCCCAGGAAATTAGAAAAAGAAAAATGGGTTGAAGTTGCAAAGAAATAAACAGGTTTCATATGTGATAAGGAAGAAGAAGAAGAAGAAGAAGAAGAAGAAGAAGAAGAAGAAGAAGAAGAAGAAGAAGAAGAAG
>NW_020954551.1:24129807-24154446 GCF_900497805.2 Vombatus ursinus | reverse complement strand
AGAAGAAATTCACAAAATACATGTGCCTCTTTCAATGAGCTGTTCTGAAGAACAATATTCCTCCTATTATTTTGTATGGATACAAGTCACAGAAGGTGACAGTCTTGGAGTCAGTAAGACTTGAGTTCAAACTCTGCCTCAGATACAAAGTATATGAGACTAGTCAAACCACTTAAATTCTCTCAGCTTCCATTACCTTATTTGTAAAATTAGGAGGTTGGACTTAATGCCTCTGAATTTCTATCAAAACCTAAATTATTGATATGAAGTTAAGGATCACACTAAAGACAACAGATATAGGCACATTGGCTATAGAGAAACAAAAATATTTGTCAGAGAAATGAAATAAAGGATGTTATCAGAAAAAAGGGTGAATAAAAACATATGCACAAACCCACAGATGCACACACACACATATATACACACACCCATATGTATATATGTGTATATGTGTGTGTGTGTATGTATGTGTATATGTATATGTATATATGTGTGTATATGTGTGTATATATAGGTGTAAAAATATATACATATATACATACACACATATATATAGTATGTGTGCTTGTGTGTATATATACATATATACACATATACACACACACACTCGCACACACACACATATATGTATATATAACTGGGCTGATCATATGGCCAGTGGAATGGATAGACAAATTATATTGTGCCTGTTTTATTTGTAAGGAGGCAGTCAATATCAAAAGATTAAGATCAATTGCATGTTCCTGGACTGCGTAAAATAAATTTATGGTAAGGCATGTGCAGGATGGGCAGACATGGATAGGTTGTAATCTGCATGATTGAAAAAAATATTCACATTGATGAAATCATACTCTGTCAAAGTGGAGTTGTTGTTTGTCCTTTGGTTTTTGAAAAGGACCATGACATCAGGGAAATGATGTCATGATTTGTAAATGGATTGTATTTAAGTGAGGAGGGTTGTGCAAAGTCACCAACCTCACTTTCTACTCAGGAGCCATCTGGGTCCAGTGGCAAGATATAGATCAGGACAATTGGAGATGGCCCTGCAAAGTAGAGTTACAGGTCAATTGGACCACCCAGTTGTACAAGTCTATGGATATGTAAACAATGTGTAAACTCTTGGAGGGCAGGGGCTGTTCTCAGTTTGCTTTTCATCCAAGCACCTAGAATAGTTCTTGGCATCTGACAGGTGCTTAAAAATGTGCTTTTCAAAGAAACAATTCTTTGTCTTGAATTGAAAATAAAAGTTTGAAGTCCTCCCGATGATATTGATTTCTGGAAAGAAAAGTAGCCAAGGGCTGTTTAACTCTTTTTCCCCCTACTTTCTTTAGTTTTGCTATTGTTTTACTGGATTATTTTGTATAAAGTCACCTTCAGTGAACTCATCAGCCAAAGAACATAGGACAGCTTTATGGAGATATTAAAATAGAGTCATAATTTATAAAATACTTTCCGATATCAATTTCAAAAAAGTTAAAGGCTGCTGATGCTTCAGAGAGATTTGCTTTTGCTTATTTTCACAAAAATGACCAGCAATATGCTACAAATAACTATGGCATAGCAAGGTTTAGTAACCCAGATCAACGGCATTATAGAAAGCCCATAGAAAATTTAGGTTTTAAAATATTTGCATCAAGGAGAGCAAAATAAATCCTGAGAGTTAAAAAAAAATATATCAATTCAAGAGAATCATTGCATGCAAATAGTGGGCAGAACATTCAAGATTACATTGTTCAATTTCACTTATTTTACAGATAAGGAAACTGAATTCCATAAAGACAAAGTGACTAGATTAAGGTCACTCAGCACCTTCTAGGTTTATTCTTTGTATATTAGATATATTAGGTGGGAGTAGTATTGTATTGGCTAAAGGAATATCATTAATTATGACATGTTGATGTACTATTCACCTGGTCTTCCATAATGTGTCAACTTGCTTTTTCAGTGATGCCACAGTATATCAATACTGTCATAGCCCTGATGCAGAAATGACCAGAACTTCCACTCTATGTCTTAAATTTTGGGTGAACAAAATAAAGTATTGCCTTGCAAACACCGGGAGCATCATAACATCATAGTGATGATAGGGCCAGGAGTTTACCTCTCGAACATCCAATTGAATGGGAAATTCAATGAGAGGGAAAAAAGAACAGAGAGAAGAGAGGAGAGCAAAGGAGAGGGGTGCAGAGTAGATAGGAGGAGAGAAGAAGGAAGGAGAAGAGAGGGAAACAAAAGAGGAAAGAGGATGGGAGAAGGGAGCAAAGAGGAGGGTATGGAAAATGTTTGTTGAATTAAATTGGAAACCAAGGAAGTAATGGAGAATTATATTTTACAGTCTAAAAACCTGAATTTATTTCATTACAATAGTTATTCAATAGAAAATGAAATAATACCAGGAGAAATATCAATAATTTGCCAAAAGAAAAATATATTTTATTACAGAAAAATAACTTGAATATGAAATATAAACTAAATATTTAAGTAAAATGTGTTTAAAAATAGAGGAGAAGCACCATTTGAAGAGATTGTGCTTATTAGAAAAAGATGACTATTATGGCCAATTGTAGAGTCTCTTGATTTATTGTAGAGTTACACAAAGAAGGCAGGGTGGTGCATTTGGAATGGGGTGTATTTATAGCCAGAAGATATGTTCTCATCCTTATGTATGTCACATAAAATATCTGGGTTTCATTTTCCTCATCTGGAAAAAAGACAGTGTTGGAAATCATGACCACTAAAGACCTTTTGGGGACAGCTAGGTAGCATAGTGCATAGGGTGCTAGGCCTAGGGTCAGGAAGACTTATCTTCCTGAGTTCAAATCTTGCTTCAGACACTTACTAGTTGTGTGACCCTGGGCAAATCACTTAACCTTGTTTTCCTCAGTTTCCTCATCTGTAAAATGAGTTGGAGAAGGAAATGGCAAATCACTTCAGTGTCTTTGCCAAGGAAACCCAAATGAGGTCATGAAGGATCAGACATGACTGAAATGATTGAAAAAGAACAAGAAAGTGTTTTTATCTTTAAATATATGATTCTATGAGCCTAAAATTGTACAGTATAAGTGTTTCCTATCAGGCTAAAGAAATGTCACTGAATCCATACACCTATCATATAGGGATATTCATGAGTAAATTAAACCATTTCTGGTAACAAAAAAAGTTCTATTATCGTATTCTGGATCCCAGATGAATATTTATCTTTTTAGGTATTTTTTTAAAGTCATCTCTATATTGCCAATTATAGGCCATTCATTTCATAGACTCATGGGCCAATTAAAAGATGTTTAATACACCAGATACATTTTTTTTAAATAACAGAATTGTTAGCTTTACTGCTGGCTTTAGCGAAATAAACAGGGAATTCTTGAGGGAGAAATGAAGCTACTGTGTAGAGGAATACATCATGTGCGCACCAGAGAATGGCCTCAAGCTGAGTTTTGTAGAGAAGATCCATTTCATAAAGGTTTATAGTCAATTAAATAAGTGCTTGGAGTCTCTGGGGAGAGGGTGTGTGGAAATATTTGAATGAACACACAGAGACATGAAAGTGAACTCAGTGTTTGCTATTAACTGATGTTACTCAAATGCATTTGCTGTGCCCATTGGAGCACAGGAATTACCCAGACACTTGGAGAACACAAGTCCATAGAAACATCGATTTGGAGTTGGCCATCTAGTCCCAGTACTTTGTTTTATAGATGAAGAAATTGGGAAGAAAAAAAAAGACTTATCCAAGTAATACAAGTAGCAAGTACAAGAACTAGAATTTAAATTCATTCCCTATAACTGCATATTCAGGTTTCATTTACTGTAACACAATGACTGCCTCTATGGAGTCTTTCCAAGATGTACCTCTGCCCCTAGTGATATAAAGAACACACGAAGAATAATATCATAATAAAAAATGAGCATTTCTGATAATTGCTACATTAAAAACTAGGCCGTTGTGAATGAATCAGAAGCAGCATGGTGCACTGGGAAAGTAGGAGTTCTGGAGCTAGAATATAATAGTTTTGAAGGTTGGTTCTGCTACTTAGTCTCTGTGTGATCTTGGGAAAGTCTCTCTCTCTCTCTCTCTCTCTCGCTGAAAATGAACTGTCTAGACTGAATCAAGGGTTCTTAGGGTTTTTTTTTTTTTGTTTTTCTTTTTGTTATTTTTTTTTGTTTTTTGCATCATGGACCCTTGGTAATCTGCTGAAGCCTATGGCCCTCTTCTCAGAATAGTGTTTTTAAATATAACAAATAAAGTGCACATGATTACAAAGGAAGTCAACTATATTGAAATCTAATTATCAAAATATTGTTCAAAAAATATAGGTCACAGATACCAGAACAAGAACACCTAGACTATGGGATCCCTCAGGTCCCTTCTGAATCTCTGAACCTATAATTGTAGGAATTTATTTTTGTGATTTCAAAATGAATACAAGGGCAAAATGTCAAAGAAACTAAGACTTAGGAAGTACCTCAGAGGCCACCTAGCCTGACTGGCACATAAATGAGCAAGAAGAAACAGCAAGCATTTATGTGACACTTTACAATTTGCAAAGGGCTCTATTTACATTATGATATTTAAGTCCCCTGATAGCCCCTTGAGATATGAAATTCAAGTTATTACTATCCGTATTTTTCAGATGATTAAATTTGACAGAGAGTGGGGAAGTGTTTTACTCAGGACCATGCAACTAGGAGGTCTAGATCTTCAAGTCCAGTTCTCTTTCCAGTATGTTCCAGTGTCTTTTAATGATCTCTTCTGGAACATCCTTCTATAACTTAAAAGACAACTAGCTGAATAAATAAATAATCCCATCAGATTAACATATATTATATCCATCTCTTTCTTTGCACTTCAACAAATGGATAGCAAGCAATTAAACTTTTCAAGATACTGTAAGTCCTGTCACCTTAAAATAATGATTTTTTTTCTCAAAGAGCTTGCAATCTAATAGAAAACAAAATAAAATGTTAACCACCAAAATATATACAGCAACATGATGATTTTGCAACATCTTTTGAAGGGATATAAATACAACTGCAAATGGCAAAAGGAACCAAGAAAAATAGTGAAATTGTCCATTAATTCCTAATATAAAAAAGAAAACAAATATAAGTGCAGCAGTTTTAAACTGTAGGGATAGTCAGCTCTCTTAGGAATGAACAAATAGTGCTATTACTGAAATGTCATCCTTGGAAGAAGTTACAGCTAACATGAAGGGAGTCAGGGCAATGACATACCCCAAAAAGTGGATTCAGGAAGTGGCTTAAGTAAATTTAAATGAAAAAAAAAGTGCAAAATTGTCTTTGTTGTATAAGGAAAGACCTTGAGCTGAAATCATCTACACCTAGGGAAAGCTGTTTCAATATGCAGACTTGGGAATTGTGGAAAATGGAAAGGAATGACTGACCTTCGATGATGGAAGTCTTACTCAAGGTTTTGATGGGTCAACTAAAATTATGAACTGATGAAAACTGAAGTGAATAGAGCAGGAAGACATTATACACAGTAACAACATTATAATGATAATTAACTCTGAAAGACTTAGCTACATTGATCAATACAATCATCTGTGATGATTCCATGGGACTTAATGATGAGAAACTCTATTCACCTCTGCAGAGAGAAATTATGAATCTAGATGCAAAATGAAGTATATTTATTTCTACTTTCTTTGTTTTTCTTGCTTTTTTGCATCATGGCTAATATGGAAATGTGTTTTGTTTGACTTCACATGTGTAACAGGAATCATATTGCTTGGCTTCTCAACTTGTGAAAGAGGAGCTAGAAAGATAGGGAATTTGTAACTCAGAGTTTAAAAAAAATAATGTAAAACAAGATACAAATGGGTATATATAAAACATAAGTGTATATAAATACATATTCTAACATAAAAAGTGTTGTACTAGACAATGGGACACAAAGAGAGAAATGAAGCAGGCCTTACCCTCTGTGAAGGAGCTTACAGTTTATATTTTAGCAGGAGAAAGAACTTGTGAATATGTACATATAAGCATATGTATATGGATGTAGACACATGCACACAAACATATATACATATATATATGTATGTTAATTTGCCAATAAAAAAATTGAGTAAAACATTTTTCCCAGTTACAAATCCTTGAAAAAGTTGGGTATTTTCTGCTATCATCTATTTGTGTGTAGATATATTCATATCTATATATCATCTCTAGTGTATCTAGGTGGTTCAGTAGATAGAACACTTACCCTGGACCAGCAGGACCTGAGTCCAAGATCAACCTCAGATTATTAGAAGCTATGTGACCCTGATCAAGTCACTTAACCCCGCTTACCTCAGTTCCTCATCTGTAAAAATCATATGGAGAAGGAAATGCAAACCATTCTAGTATCTTTTCTGAGAAAATCTCTACTAGGAGAGTTTGACACAACTGAACAACAGCTAATATATCATATCTACCTATATCTATCTGTCCGTTTATTATATCTCTCTATCCATCTGCCTATTTGTCTATTTATCTTTCCATCTATCATGGGAATTTTGAGGCTCATGCCCAGATTGCCTGACATAGAGGTGCCATACTTCTGGGAGGAGACATCCTGAATTCCCTACCACGTGGATGGGAGTCTCTTAACTTTATCTAAGAAGTGGCACAGTCTGTATCATTATGAATATCCAGACTGAGACACTTGATCTTCTTCCTGATATATACAGAGACAGATCCCCCACAGAATGCAGACTTCTTGAACTAACCGGGTGGTGGAAAAGGGTAACTTGCCCTTGGTCCCCTAACCCCATTTTGCTCTTTGGCCCCAAGAATAGTTTTAAGGGTTATGTTTTGGGTTGTTTCATTTGTCTTTTTTTGGTTCTAGATACATGTTACGGAACCTCCAATAGACCTGGGAGTTCATGCCATAACTATCTTGGAGGTGGGATTCTAGGCTTGATGACAAGTCAATCAGCACAGTGGGGAAGCCTCAAGAAACCAGAGGTCCTGGAAATGGAGCTCAAGGAACCTCATTTTGAGCTTGTAACTTGTGACTATATAAATGAACTGAGCAAAACTGTGAACCAAATCCCCTTTCCTTCTCCTGAATATGAGGTGTATGGAGGGGATTATGCTCCCAGGCATTGGGGTATATTTTTATGCTTTTTCTTGCTATTCTGATGAAGTAAATATCCCTATGTAAAAGCTAATAAGATTAAGTAATTAAATGGACCTGGAATACAAAGGACCCTTTATAGATGAGGGAGCATATATGATGGAGGCTGGAGCCAATTGTAGAGAGCTTAGACACATTTAATCCCCCTTAAGGGAACCAGGGAAGCCTGGTAGACACCGATATACACATATGTATGTAAATGTTTTTACAAAATATATTTTTTGGATTGCCATTTGAGCACAAAATGTATGTTTTTTTTTTAATTTTTTTGGTTTTGTTTTGGGTTTTTTTTTTTTTTTACTATGACACATTTCACTGGACTCTTCAGTAGCTTTCCATGCTTTCATCTGCTCTACCATTTCAACTTCGCATTTCTCAGTCTGGCATATAGGACTACATGTACATGAACACATGACCTTATCTCAGCCACCACAATGTGAACTTATCTTTTCAGATCAACCTTCATCTATAGCATCAATGTATATTTTACACACACACACACACACACACACACACACATATTCTAGTCAAATAATTTCTCTCTTTTAAAATTAATTTTTATTGACTTGCTTAGATATTTTATCCTGCAGTAGAATGTATACTTCTTAAGCATCACAACTGTTTTTTTTTTTCTTCTTGGTCTTTTTATTTCCTGTCTAGCAATACAGGGCTTCAACTGAAGTAGGTACTTAATTTTTTTTTTCAGTTGAATTGAATTCTCTAGTTATGTTTCACTGAACATGTCCCACATTTTCTTTTGCTCACATCTTTATTTATACTGTTCCTCCCACTTGGAATACCTCCATCACATATTTTCTATCATTAGAAAGACTGTCATTAAAAGTTCGGTAAGAAGATGAGTCTTCCTGACTCCAGGCCCAGCACTCTGTCCACTGTGACACCCAGCTGCCCTAATCACTAATAATTCTGAAGTACCACTTCACACCCATCAGATTGGCTAAGGTGATAGAAAAGGAAAATTACAAATGCTAGAGAAGGTGTGGAAAAATAGGTACACTAATGCACTTTTGATGGAGTTGTATAAATTGTGGAGTTGTGGAGTGTTTGTTGGGTTATCCAACCATTCTGGAAAACAATTTGGAATTGTCCCCATGGAAAACAAACATTTTTGACTTTTTTGTATGTTCCTCATATTTTTTTCTGTTTTATATGTACCCCTAGTTAAATCTCAACTCTTTTAGAGAAGGGAATGTTTCATTTTTTTTTTGTCATCTAATCCCTAGTTCCTGGCACATAGTTAGTCTTTAATTAAAGCCACTTGAATTCAATGAAATTGACTTGATATTTCTGAGAAATCAGATTTTGTCTCCCTGGTTTTCCTTTACAAACTGAACAACTATGGATATGTTTTCTTCTTAATAACATAAATTTATTTAATCAAAGGTACTATTGAAAAATCATATTGAAGATGATGTATTTTATAAAGCACTATAAAATTAAAAACATTTTACATACATTTACTCTGTTAAAATAAACTATGACAAGTGAAACATATGGTGTGCTGGTATGTGTGGGTCTTCACTTATTTCCTCACAGTGTTTTATTATTTCTTTCTTGCACCTATAATGATTCCTTCTGATTCAAAATTGAACCTCAGCCCCAACAACTCTGCTCTTTTACACCAGTTTGCTGAGGCCAAAGAATGACCATTTCACTTTTAAATTCATTTCAATCATTGGTCACTGGAAGAAGAGTGGAAATTGGTTTTTGGCTAAAGTACCAGATCTCAGAGAGAAAAATCATACTGTCCCTGATAGAGTATCATTCTCTGATCCCCAGAGTTATCAATATTTCACTATCCAACATAAGGCAAAGCCAGAGTTGAATTCTTACATATAGTCAAAATGCATCAGGGAAGAACTCAGAGTTCCTGGCTTACAGCACTTTATTTCTGACATTCAGTACTATCAATAATCTGAAAAGGAATTGGTCCTACATTCTGCAAGCAATAAAACCTGCACAGAAAATGCAATCAAAATAAAGAAATAAAAAGGAAAGCTTGTATAAAAGGAGAAAGTTTTAAAGTTTCATGTGATCAGGTCCTATCACTATTGAAACCATTTCTTGAATCTAACTAAGGATATCTGATTAAGTGATCAAAGGCCTGTAGAGATCTTATGTTCCTATCCAAGAGAGAATACAGTTATAAGGGAGGTTCTAGATTCTGATTCCTGGTTTGTCTCTACGTAGCAATACAAATTCACTTCATTATAATGCATCCAATTCTCTTCATCTATAAACTTAGGGAATCTCTTGGCCTCCCTACTTCAAAGGTTGTTTTGAGGATCGAATGACATGAAGCATAGGAAAAACAATTTGCTACTATTAAATGCTATAAAAGTGCCAAGTATAATTTTATGATGTAATTACTACTATGTGAAAGCATTTTGAAAGTGTAATACTGATATTTATGTAACACTTTAAGGTTTGCAAAGTCCTTTATGATGAGGTGTAGATTCTTGGGGTGCTGGGACCCCTAAATCATGACACAGAAGGTCCTGCACAAATGAATTTGACCCAAATCTTATTTCAGTCAGAGACAGAGTTTTATTAGAGAAAGGCCATAAAAGCCACACTCTTAAAGAATCTGAACTTTACTGATACCTGTAAAAATGAGCAAGCTTGAGGAAATCTCAGAGTCTAAATGGGGGCCAGGATGAATCTTATATACAGTCAAGCCATTTTGGGGTATTTGGAGAAGGGGCTGGAAAGAGGATCTGGGTGACCATGGTAGTGTCTGAGAGGTTGCTGGGAATAGGCAATGATGGGAACTGGAAGGAAGAGGTTAAATGGGGAATGGATAAGATCAAAGGTAGGAAATACACTAAGATCAAAGACTAATCTTCATTAGGACTTAAAAGACTAGGCTTCTTAGAGAGATCAGAAGATATCAGAATAAGAATAAAAGATAAGAAAAGGCCAGTTGAGTGGAGTATAGCCTCAGGCAAACATTTGAGACCAGAATGAGGTCAAAGAAAGGTTAAGGGTTTTCTGGGGCCCTCAGACAAATGGGACCCAAATTCTTTTATGGCACCAGGGGCAAAGGTCTAGGCCTGGGCCCACACCCCATCACTTTAGACATATTATTGCACTTGTGCTTCTTAGCAACAAAACTGGGAGGTTATATTATCCTCATTTTCTACGTGGACCTGGACCCCAAACTTCATAGCTTAGGCAGTAATGAACATACCCAAAGAAAGAACAAATAAGCAAGTGCTATTGGACAGGACAATAGGAGTGATGTAAGATATGGTCAAAGTCATGCCAGTTTTTTTCAGGGAGAAAAGGCGGTGATAAGAGACGGAGGAAAAAAAGGAGAGGGACACACAGAGAGACAGAGGGAGACAGGGAAAGAGAGAGGGAAGGAGGAGGATGAACAGCAGAGGGAGGGAGAGAGAGAGAGAGAGAGAGAGAGAGAGAGAGAGAGAGAGAGAGAGAATGTCCATTAGCAAAGAATCAACTTCCTTTTCACCTCCTAGCCTTTCCTTTCATAAGACTTTAACACTGAGGCTATATCCTCTGGGCATCAATTAGTTCAATGGAAATAACAATATCAATAAATACAATGATGATTAATAATAGCTCTAATTTATGTAGCACGTTAAACTTACCAAAGGGATTTTGCATACATTTTCTCATTTGTTCCTCAGAACAACCCTATGAAATGTTATAATTTTCCCTGTTCTGCAGATTAAAACAAAAAACAAAAAAAAAAAAAAAACAGGCTAGGATAGGTTATGTGGCCAAAGGAAGTGAGAGGTATTGTCCAAACTGAGTAATTAGTAGCTGTGGTGATAGATGGAGTCAGAAGCTAAGTTCTTATGGCAGTGGGTGCCAACTAGAATAGGATTTCCAGAGTCCAGCCACTTGACTCCATCACTGGCTATGCTTTTTTTTTGTTTTTCCTCCCTGAAGCAATGGATGGGAGAAGTTTGAGAATGTTCTATGTTTCTTTGAACTCCTGTGTTTTTACTTTATTGCTAAACCAATTGGGGTTGTTGCGTAGTTAGGAAAAAATGAGGCTTAGACTCTCAACACTTATTCAGTGCTTTTATTTATTTGGTTTTATTCCTTTTGCTGGTTTCATGACTAAAAAGTGACATTCAATTAAGTTGTGCTTTTTTGCGAGTGAACACCTTTGAAAGGAGGAGGGATGGAGAAAGCATGAAGATCTTCCACTGATGAGGGTGGTAGGTGAAAGCTAATAGGACAAATAAACCCATAAAGTGGATGGAGTTGAAGGGAAAAATGGACAGTGTTTTTAAGAGCCAGAAAGAACTAGGTGTTGAACAGAGTGCATAGGATCTGGGGAAGATCATGTGACTTCAATACTTGACTTTTTTTCTTTCCTGAATCAGATCAATCCACTGGACAGCACTTCTCCTGCGACACCAAATATAAATCAAGAAATTGAGACTCAGAGAGGTTTAGTGACTTGTCATTGGTCATGTAGTTAATAAATAGGATTCAGATCTGGCCTTCCTTACTTAAACGTTTTGAATATAAAGCATTGGACAAATGAAATACATTGCATGCATGTATTTCCAGAGCAAATGCATGTTAACAAATGCTATTTTATGAAAGGAAGATATTTGAGATACTTTTAAGAGTAATGATTTGGATTCTTCAAATGTTGTAGGAGCAATGAATGTTTTCATTTCATCTCACTGGATCATCCATGTAATTGACTTAATTGTCTTTCATTTCATCTGTGGAAACATGGCCAAGGACTGACACTACACTGGAATTTTATCATGTAGAAAAAAATGATTTAAAGAAATGGTCAAAATAATTCTTATTGACTGTTATATACTGCCCCAAGGGGGGGGAAACTTTACTCCTACATAAGATCTGGTCATTTTTTAAGTTCTAGAAAATTATGGCATGAGAAAATATTTGGAGGGACAAAAACAAAATAATTGAGAGATCTGTATTAGCTTAAATGAACTAGCTATTCACCTCAACTCCAAAATTAATGCTACAATATAAACCCAATATTAAGCATCTTCTCTTTTCCCAAAATTTGGTCAGCCTTATCCCTTTATGCTGTTTCTCCACATAAGAATTTATCTACATCCGTCAGATTTGAAAATGCCCCAAATGCCATGAAAAAAAAAAAAACAAACAAACCCTAGTGTTTTATGGCTCAATGGGAGAATTAAATCCATTCTTATGAGATGGTTTTTCAAAACTTGAAGTTTTTGATGAAACAGAAATGTAGCTAAATTGGACTGTATCACAGATCCTTTTGAGGAGGGTTTCATTCAGTTTCAGAAGCAGAGACCTTGCCTTTCCAAAGCCTCAGCCTCACCTTTTGATCTCATTCAGATGTGCCTTCCTCCCTAGCCCTAAAGAGAACCTGGCTCCTGTCTGTCTACAGATTCCCAGAAAAACCTTAAAGTTTTAAACTCCTTATAAACTGCCTTTATCTCCCTTTGAAAACAAACTTCTACCTTCCAGTTCCCTTCATTATCTATTCTTGTTGTCTGTTCAATCTCTCAGACCTTCCAAATGGAATTCTCACCACCTTCCAACCACCTCCCCCCTTCCTCTGGCCACCCAAAGTTACTTTAGTGTCAACTGGCCTTTCATTGTGGCTACACCCAATCTCCCCTCCACTGTTTTACCTTCCTATGGCCCCTGGCCATTTCCCACCCTTAATCCTAGCTAGGTGCCAAGAGGTCCAGGACGGTAGGAGTTCTGTTCACCCCAGCCTACTAGCCACTCCCATCCAGACCTCCTTAGGCCCTTCCTCCCTTCACCCAAAACTACTTGGCCACTCCTAGATCCCTCCCACAGTCTTTCTGCATATAAGGTCCATCTTGTCTCTATTAAGATGCTGAGAATCTCATGCCCAAAAGGCTGAGACTCTCATGCCTGTTCGTCCTTACAGGTGTCACCTGTCCACCTTAGCCCCCATTCACATGCTGAGCTTTTCTCATGCCCAAGAGGTTGAGACTGTCTCATGCCCACTGGTCCTTATGGGCATCACCTGGCCTCCCCTATTCAGAAGCTGAGAATCTCACTCCCAAAAGGCTGAACTTTTCTCGTGCCCATTTGTCCTTATGGGCGCTACTGATGTTTGGGTTCCTTGGGAGTCTGGCCTATATGCTTTATCTTTAATAAACTTTTTCTCTGACTGGAAGAAGATTTGGGTTGAATTCATTCAGGCAGACCCAGCACCATGATCTTGGGGTGCCTCTGTGCATCTAGGAGCACCCCAAAACTTCTATACCTCTTCACTTTCAAAGTTCAACTATTTCCATGGAACATTCATTTCATGTATAATGTCCCTTGGAAGTAGTATAGGTAACATGATGGAATATTCTCCTTTTTACATTAACAAGATTGTGCTGTGACTTGACAAATGCCAATTGGGTCTCCTATCCAAAGAGATCTACTAGCATTCCTAGATCATCTTATAGGTTCCAAATCATTATCTCATACTGTGTCACAGTCTTAAATATACCCATTTAAGTAAGATTAATGGCATTGTTGTCTTTGGTTTACATGCAACTATATCATGTGGGTATCTGGAGATAATCCATAAACTTTTGTTTTCCATGGACACCTTAAAATGAATCAATCCAGTTAGCTATGAGAGAGGAAGGCTAAGAAATTAGGAGCTGAGAAGCTAAGGGTTAAACAGTCTCTAAGGAAACTGTTTTCACTGCCATTGGAAAGAAGCAAAGTTGACCTAACAAGTATCATTGAAACTTGTTAAGATGGCATCCATTACTGGATTATGGGACTGGGACAAAATGCTTTATTTGGAAGAATGATAATAGTTAAGAGTGTGTTTGGGAGAATTAAAATATAATTTTATTTTGAAGAGATGCATTTGAAGATATAATCAGATGTTTAAATAAAAGAAACAGAAGGAGATGTCTTTGGGTTAAGAATAGTGGAAGAATGGATATAAGTGATATTGTCATCTGAATATATTGCAATCAATTTGAAAAGAAAATGAAAATAGATGAGGAAATCAGGAAACAACAGAAGCCAGGAACAGAAGAATCATACAGTAGTGATGACAGCCTTCAATTATTTAGACCTTTTCCTAAGATTTCTGCCAAACAGAGTCACTGATAACTTCTTGACTCATCTTAAAAACAATTTCATCTATTGATATTTAAAGGAATTAATAAGAGGAAATGACAATCTTAATCTTATTATCATCAATAAAGATGAATTTCTTGCTGTCATGGAAGTGATAGGAAATATTAAGCTACATGAATATGACTTTGTTGGGTTTGTGATAGAGAATAAAAAAAGAAGTAAGCCTGAAATATGTCCCAGATTTTGGGGAAATAGATTAAAAAGGATTCAGAGGTAGAACAGCTAGGATTCCATAGGCAATTCTGCAAGGGAAGTCAGTCAAGGAGGGATGGGAAACTCTTAAGAATAAAATTTGGAAAATTCAAAGATAAACAACTCTGATGACAAGTTAAAAAGGCAAGTTTTCTAAAGGGATCATGCAGATGAAAGATATTTCACCAATCAACGTAAATTTTTAAGATATCTATAGAAAAGGGAAGTAAGGGCAGATAGCAGAGGATATATGAAAAAAAAGACAGTCTGTAAGAACAATGTCAAGCATGCTAAATATTAGAATGAACAAAACTCATGAGGCAATTTACAGACAAAAATCAAAAGGTTATTTTGAATACTCTGGGGGGAGGAGAGATTGAGGATGAAAGAAAGGATAAGATCACTGTTTGATATGGATGAGAAGTGAATAAATGATGACAGAGAGATGGCAGAATTAAATTCTTATGTTTCTCCTGTTTCTTCTTCCAAAAGATAGCTTGGACTTCAGACAGAACAAAAATGGTTAATATGGAGTTGATGCCAAGTTGAGTAAGTTGATGGTCTGATTCAGGTGAGAAACTCAAGTCAGGAGGCCTACCTCTTCAGTAGCAAAAGAACTCTGAGATGCAATTTTGGAGCCACTGGCAATGATATTGGAACTACTCATGAAGAATAGAGTAGATAAAGCTACAGCAGTGAAGAGCAAATGACCCCATTTTCAGAAAAGGGAAAGAGAATAAAGTCTGTAAAGTCATGGGCAATGTGGTAGCTTTGACTCCTTCCAATATTCTAGAATGTTTTACTAAAGATATGCTTAGTGTAAATTTAGGATGGGAAGCATTGATCACAAAGGAGCAGCATAAAATCATCAAGTACTACTCACACCATGCAAAAAAGATGTCCTTTTTGATAGGTTTATTAAAATAATATATCAGGTTATTGCTGTAGAAAGCTTATCTTGATTGCAGTGTGTGTGTGTGTGTGTGTGTGTGTTTGTGTGTGTGTGTGTAAGGGAGAGTTTAAATCTTGCCTTTTGTTATATCAGTCATTTTCCTTTGCCCTACCAAAAACAAAACCAGTGACTGCATGTAACAGTGTTTACGTCATTCCGCCACTAAATTACACATTTTAATTTAGATAAAATTTTAGCAAAGGATCTGGTACAGTTTATCAGGTTTTTCCTACTTAAAATATTGAGAAAATTGAGTTAGTGAAGTAGTATAATTAGATGGATTCTGAAATGGTTAAATGACTTAACCTAATGAGTCATCTTCTTTGAAGCTGTTGTATGTATCGTTTGAGGAGATTTCCAATGGAGTACCTGTGCTCTGTTCTGAGATATTTTTTTTATCATTTTCATAAGTGACTTGGATATACAAATATCTTGCTCAACAAATTTTCAGATGATACAAAGGTGGGAAGTATAACTATCATACTGGTTATAAGTCAAGTTTCCAAAGGATCCTGACAGATGAGAACAATGAGCCTAATAAGTACATCTATTTTTATTTTATCAAAAAAGATGGAATATCATCAAAAATATGAAGCTCAATATGAATCAATTTAAAATCTTACACCTGGTTTCAAGTAATCAATTTCACAAGTATTAGGGGAGAACTAGCTACAAAGCAATTTTTCTGAAAAAAAAAGATGTAGAATTTTAGTGGACTGATTGTGAGCTCAGTATGTATAAGCTGTGTGATATGGAAATCAAAAAAGCTAGTGTGATATTAAACTTCAATAATTGACATATAGCTTCTAGGAATGAAAAGTTGGTAATCTCACTGTACTAAGTACTGATCAGACTACATCTGAAATAAGTTAGTGGTGTACTTTCCATACTTAGACTTGGATAGGATAAGTTATAGGCCACCCCAACCGATTAGAAAATTTTATTTTTTGGTAAGAATGATGAAATGAGATGAATAATAATAAGAGGCAGAAAATAAATATCGATAAGGAAAATTATATTTTATTGAATTCCATATATGTGTATGCATACATACATATATACATATACATACATACATATATACATATACACATATATACATATACACATATATACATATATATACTTATATACATATGCATGCGTATATACATATCCATAAGTACATATGTATGAATATAGATATGTGTGTGTATGTGTGTGTGTGTGTGTGTGTATATGTGTATATATATATATATCCAGTTAAGGTACATATACACAGATACACACATACATACATAAAGTCTGTTTGTATACAGGTATGCATGTATATATGTATATATTTGTGCATGTGTATGTATGTATATGTATATGTACATATACATATGTATATATGTGCGTATATGTATCTCAAGTAAAAATAAAGAAAATACATGATTGAAAGGTGAGAAATGATACATTAATACTTTTTAAAAATTTTTATTAATTTTTTTTGAAAAAGGAAGAAAACTTACAACCACATACTTGACTTGAACTTCATCACCCATTAATGTTCAATAGGCAACATGACCAGGTTGATTCTGAAATAGTTAAATGACTTTACCCAATGAGTCAACTCCTTTGAGTCTCTTTTTTCTCACACTTGATTGCAGAATACTTTTTATTTGTTTTAATTTCAATGGGTCATCAATGCACAGTAGGTGGAGCTGTGAACTGATCCAACCATTCAGGAGAGCAATTCAGAATGATTCCCAAAAAGCTATAAAACTGTGCATACCCTTACTCCAGCAATACCACTGCTAGGTTTATATCCCAAAGGCATACAAAAAAAGGGAAAAAAAGACCTTTCTGTACAAAAATATTTATAGCAGCTCATTTTTGGTGGCTAAGAATTGGAAATCGAGGGGATGCCCGTCAACTGGAGAATGGCTAAACAAGCTGTGGTATATGATTGTGATGGAATGATATTGCGTTATAAGAAATTACAAGCAGGATGATTTCAGAAAAACCCAGAAAGACTTATATGAAGTGATGCAAATTGAAGGGAGCAGAACCAGGAAAATGTTGTACACAGTAAAAGCAATAATGGATGATGAAGAATTGTAAATTGCTTAGCTATTCTAAGCAATACAACTATTTAAGAAAATCCCAAAAGACTAATTATGAAGCATACTATCTGCCTCCAGAGAAAGAACTGATATTGCTTGAATATAGACTGAAATATGCTATTTTTAATTTCCTTTCTTTCATTCTCTTTTTCTTTTATTAGAGTCATCTTGTACTACATGGCTAATATGGAAATGTTTTACATGATTGCACATGTATAATGTATATCTTATTGCTTACCATCTCAGGGAAGGGGCAGGGGAGGAAGTGAGGGATGGATAGAATTTGGAACTCAAATTAAAAAAAATTATCTTAATATGTAATTGGGGGAACACTCACACATATATGTTTCACATGAAACAAAGATAGAAATAGCTGAGAAAATCTTAGACAAGGTTTCTAAAAATACCATTTTGAAAATAAAAACATCAGCAAATGGTACAATTTAGGCAACTATTAAATTGTACTACTTATGAAACATCAATTTTCTTAATTGGTTCTTTGGTTTCAAAACAATTAATAATCTCAAAAGAAGAATAAATTTTTATTTAAAAATAGTCAAATTTGGGGGGAGCTAGGTGGCGTGGTGGATAGAGCACCAGTCCTGGAGTCAGGAGGACCTGAGTTCAAATCTGACCTCAGACACATAACACTTACTAGCTGTGTGACTCTGGGCAAGGCACTTAACCCTAATTGCTTTACCAAAAACAAAAGTCAAATTTTAAGCATAATTTTCCATATATGAGCTAAAATTTGCATTTAGCAAACAAAAATATTCACCTCATAATTTATGCTATTTTAATCACAAGTTACAAACTCAATGTGTTCGCACAGAATGATACAATTGAAGTAGCACACAAGTTTTATTTCTTTAAAATCACTGTCATATCATTATTTATGTTGAATCTACTGTTTAAAGCAGGAATATGTAGTACAATGGGGCATAGAGAAAATAACTTTGCCAGAAGCAGGTACAAATAAATGGGAACCATTAGGAGCTTCAATCTCAAAATGAAAGGTTGTAGCTGAGACCTCTTAGAAGACTAAAGTCTTATGGGGTCTGTACAGCATACAGAGCAACAAAAGATTCTGTAGGTGTAGGAGTATTTTATTGCAGGCATCATTTAAAATTGTCATAACAAATCTTTAATTGTCTTACTACTATTTTGAAATCCTTTAGAGACAAAACACCTCCTAATTCCCTGTGCCTGCCCAGTTGACTACTCCTGCTCTGCTCTTGGTATGCCAGAGATCTGTTCCATTCAGGGTGCCATGTTTTAAGAAAGACATTGATAAATTTGGGAAATGCAGGAGAAGGGAACTAGTTTGATAAAGATCCTCAATTTTATGCAAGATAAGAATTGTTTGAAATAAATTGAATGGGCATGTAATTAAAAGTCTCAGCCATACAGCTTACTTTCCTTCTGGATCATTTTCTGGAATGCCCCACCTACATGCCAATTTTCTTGTCCCCCAGAGGCTGACTCCACCTGCAGCCAACTAGATCATTGCTGAGTCCTTGTTTGGCATAGCCACATCAACATAAACTAAAGCCACAGTGCTCACTTTCTTCTCTAGACTCCATAGCCTACATATTGATGAATCGTTGTCCCTGTGTGATGCCCTACTGGCTTTCTAGCTTCCCTTATGTGTTATGTTCTCCCATTAGAATGTAAGCTCCTGGAGAGTAGGGACTGTCTTGTTTTCTTGTTTTTATATACCCAGTGGTTAGCACAGTGTCTGGAATAAAGTAAGCACTTAATAAATGTTTTATCTACATATCTTTCTAACTGGAGGTTTTTGGCCTAGCAAGAAATGATTACAAAATCACAACTGTATATAATGACTTCAAAGTTTGTCACTATGAAGAATTTTCACATTTCAGATTTGACTTTAGAGTTCAGAATAAGGGCCAGTGGATAAAAGGGGCAAAAAAGGACTAGTTTAACCTTCAAGTAAGAAACTTTTTTCTAAAATTTATAGTTGTCCTATAGGGAAATTGGCTGCCTCAGGAGTAATGGGTTCTACCACACTGGAGTACTTCAAGATAAACGGAGATGACCATTTGATGTTGTAGGGAGAATTCTTGTCCTAGTAGATATTGGAATAAATCATGTTTGAGGTTCTTTCCAACTGGGAAATTCTGTGACTAAAATTTTGAAGGGTAAGTAAGAGTAAGAAAAAGTCAGGAAAATTGACTACATAGTGTTTCTTATTAGGATACTGTAGTTGGATACCCTGGAGCAACAGCACAGTATTGGCTACCAGACTATAGCACATTGGATAGAATAGGGATATTATAGAGTGGATCTATGAACTCTTGAAGCATATGCTTATGATGACCTGAGAAGCCTTTCATGTATTTTCTGTCAGAAGTACCTTCCAATAGAAAAAAAAAACCAGGGCATACTTTTGAAGAGTCATCTATGTCTCCCCTGCCCCTGCCTTACAGGACCTGGAAACTTCACTGTCACATATCACTTAAGATGTAATTATCAGCACCCTTATAGGCATCCAGGTTAACAAGTCTCAATAAGTTAAAGGAAACAAATACAGTTTTGGTTGTTTAGATCCCAAAATATCCTCCAGCTTTTGACAGGACCAGAGGAGCAATCTTTTCTTGCATCTTTTTAGTGGGCTGTATCTCATAATTGGATGTGGCTAATTATGTCATCACAATTTGATACCCATTATCTCCAAGTACCTAGATATTGTGCCTCCACTTCACATCAATAATTTCTTTAACTACTAGAGGATCAAGGAATCATTATCCATTCTTTTTCATTCTCTTTCAGTCTAAGTTTGTCATGCTTCCACCTAAGAATGTGAATGGGTTTGTTCATTTTTTTTGTAAATGTCTCAAGAGGAAAGAAGAGACATGCATAAATGTGGGTGGATAGGCAGAAGGACAAGAAGAATTTTTATTTCATGCTACATATGATACTGATTCTATGACATTGGGGAAATCAAAACAACTCAGTAATTCACTGATTCCTTAAAATGTACCTTATGAACTCTTGTTCCTTGATTATATTTCTCTAGTGAAGGGAACCTTTGTCCCTCCTAATTCTCAATTCCTCTGACCATCGTTCTATTTCTTATTATTTTCATATGAGAATCAAAAGTGTCATAATTCAAACATCATTAAATTCTCACTGATACTGGTTATGTGTCTAACTTACCACTATGAAAATAATTTAATCCATGAGTCTGTGTATTTAGGTTTTCACTCCACACATATTTTAATTGTTTCCTTTCCTTGCACTATTCATTGAATTAATAGATCAGTTTAACTGACAAATCATATTAGCTGAAAGGTCTAGAGCAGTAGTGTTTGTCGACACCCAATGTAGTAGAGCTGTTGTATTATAGTATGGTGGCATTGTTTAATGAACATTATCTATTTGTGCCTAAACTCCCTGGCAGTGATTTTCATGATGATAATTTGCAAATAGCAATTTGAAAACAGTTGAAGAGAACAGCATAGAGCAGTTGACTTGTAATTGCCCATGGGGACAGAATAAGATGGATAAATAACATTCACAGGTAATTCCCTAAGAGCCTCTTAACCAACAGGATAAGTGTTTCCCTCACATCATCTTTTACCAGTGCTGCTGAGAAAGAGCAAAGTTGTCTGATGAGTTTCATCTTCCTCCTCCTCCCATTTCCACCTTCTGGGTTGAAGTGTTAATGAGCCATTTAATGGCCAGAATGTAGTCAAGAGGGAGGAGAAGCAAATGGTTAAGGGAATCCAGAAATGGGGAAACAATAAGAGAAAGAAAGAAATGTGACCTTTGTATTTGCAATTTGAAAGAGTCCACTATTTTTAATTGATCACATCTATGTACTCCAAATGTTTTATTTTGTTTTGTTTCTTGTAAATGACAAGATACCATCTCAGCTAATGCTAGGTCATCCATACAACATTTGACAAATATTCAGCTTTTCTACATAGGAGGTGCCAAGAGCTTAAGCAAGTTAAACAAATGACAATGTAGGAAAAAAGAAATGCCAGTATACACAGAACCTGGATTTCAGTCTAAGGGTGCCAGGCCTGGTTTATTTTTTAATTATTCAAATTATCTTTGATGTCATTCATATGGAATTTCCTTCCAATAATTCAGGTCCTGGCTCCCTCCTTTCTTCCCTTTATGTCTGACATCCTTTTGTGTTTTCTTATATGTTCACCAAAAAGGAATCCACCTAGTATATCTATATTCTACCTATAGCTTTCCTGAAAGACTTGGGACCCCAGTGCAATATGGGAATACTCCATTAATTCTATTTCTCTCTTTCCACATGGCTAGCCTGATTCTTTTTGATCATATATGCTCAAGTGGAATTATTTATATGGTTTCCCCTTCTAATTCCTTATTTGTAATGGGCTGCACATGCTCATGTATTCCAATCACCTATTAATGTCTTTTAATGGAACCTTGACATTAGTTCCTTGAAAACTATAGAGTCCCATGACATGCATATCACATCAATGGGACTGTGTTTTTGTTTGAAAACACTAGCTGCAATTTCAGCAAGAAGTTTGGCATAATTAAAAGAAGTTAGCAATTTCCCAGAGGCAATCCTTCTTCTGCCCCTGCTCAGTTCCTGGCCCACTTCACTATCTATATTTAATTTACCCATGGGTGATGAGCTCTATGTCTTATTAATCCAACTGCATAGCATAATTTGGATAACAGGAATTCATTATCTGATTTTCCTACCCATCGGTGAATAGTTAGGTTAAATTCTTTTGAGTGATCTCATTTTGGGTGTGTCAAGTCTAAATGGTAGCATGCATATATAGTTATGCACTCTATAGCTGGGGTTTTTAACTCTCTTTTTTGGACTTCTTTGGTAGTCTAATGAAAGCTATGGACTCCTCAAAATAATCGTTTATTGACTATTTTAAATAGTAAAGGAAACGCTAGATTTCTGTTAGAATTCAGTGAAAATTAAAATGTAAAGTTTTTGCAACCAAGTTCACAGACCCCTTGAAATCTATCTTAGGACTCCCATGATTTCTATGGACCCCCTCTAATAGCTCATGATCTACTTAGATTCACTTTTTTTTCCCCTTAGATTTTATAAGGAATCTTTTCTATGGCAGTAACATAAACCTCTGATGAATGTCTCCATTTAAAAATAAATTAAATCCAATTTGGCAAGTATTTGCTATGCCTTCTCTGTGCATAACATTGTTCTAGGAGGGATAAAGAAAAACATGATAAAATATTCATATGTGTATGCATATAGAATAGATAGATTAATTAATATATAGATTGATCCAAAGATAGATACGTAGATAGATATTCCTTGCCTTCAAAGAACTTACATACTATAAAGCCAGAGAGGATTATCTGGAAATTTTTTAACCTTCAGATCAGACCTTCAGATCTGATAAATATGGATGTGTAGAACTCAGTTCACAAAATTAACCTCTATATTGATTTTAATAGTATGGGTTTTCTGAAACACTAAAATTCTAAAATATATTTCATGAAATACTATATAAAGAGGAACAATTAAAGAGGAGTTCTGTTTTACTTTTCTGAAGCAAACTATAATATTGTCATCACATGTTATATTTAAAATTCATTGGTTAAAGAGTTGGCCAGAAGAGTTCAGGGAATTTTAGTTCCTTCCCAAACTTTAATAGTGTGTGTGTGTGTGTGTGTGTGTGTGTGTGTGTCCTACTCAAATATGTTTCTTTGTGGATTGTTGGCAAAATGTGCATACAACATTTGTGAACTATAGGTTTCAAGAAAAAAAAACAATGTTTTTTAACTATAGGGGACAAAGGAAATATTTGTCTTTCATTTTTTGAGGTGAATTTCTAGGCTAAGAGGGAAAGGATCTAACAGTAAGAATCTGCTTTTCCCTGAATGAAATGTAACTATGTTTAAAAAAATAAACAAACAAAACAATACATACAGACTAAAAAGAACAAAACAAAGGCAAATTCAATTTGGAGGTCACTTACAGGTTTTGTTTCCTGGCTCACATCATTTCCTTAATTCCACCATTTCCTACAGATCTTGTACATAGTAGGTACTCACTAAATTGCTGTTGAATCACAGATATCAATTTCATCTCCTTGTTGTGATGTTTCTATCTCTGTACAAGATTGTCTGTCAGGCTGGCAACTTAAACTCAACGTGCCCAAAGCTAAACTCATCAGGTTTCCCAACAAAAATCTCAATTTCCTAAACTCCCCACTTCTGTTGTTAGTTGAAAATCTTGGATGTTATTCTGCATAAGTTTCTCCTTTCATACTCTGTGTCCAACATGTGAAGAGGAAGTTTGGAAAAATCGGTTATTGTGCCCCTTTGTATCTAGAAAATCTTAATATAACACTGGCCTGTGAAGCATAGTGACTATGATTATATGAGCCTAGATTTAAACATGGGAGGATGTTAGGGGCAATTTAGAGCAATCCCCACTAATTTTTCAGATGAAGATACTGTAGCCTAGCGAAGGTGAGTGATGTATCCAAGGTTACATAACCTCGGATAGTAAAGTAGGCCAGGAGACATTTGCACCAAGGTTCTCTGACTCCAGATTCAGTACTCTTTTCAGTACATTAAGCACCTCCAAGTGAGGTAAGTTACTTTTCAGTGCTCCAAGTAAATCTCCAAGAATATAAATGACAGATGATTCAGTGATGATATTGGTGGAGAATTTCCAAACCAGGAATTCCCCACTATCGAAGAATTTATAGCACTAGATAACTGAAACCACCACCCCAGGGGAAAAAAAAAGTTTGTCATTCTTCCTTCGATATGTCAATTATAGTCATCTCATGTTCTCTACACCATACTTATTAATATTTTCAAATACAAGACTTCAGTCTTAATGACCTCAAAATTTGTCTAATTGTGTTTTTCCCCTCCTGTCTATCCACCAGAACTATCACGCTGGTCTTTGTAAAATGCTAGTATCACTGTAGTTATCCTTCTCCTCCTTCTCCTCCTCCTTCTTCCTCTTCTCCTTCCTCTTCTTCCTCCTCCTCTTCTTCTCCTTCTTCTCCTTCTCCTTCTTCTCCTTCTTCTCCTTCTCCTTCTTCTCCTTCTTCTTCTTCCTCCTCTTCTTCTTCTTCTTCTTCTTCTTCTTCTTCTTCTTCTTCTTCTTC
>NW_020954551.1:24123680-24129797 GCF_900497805.2 Vombatus ursinus | reverse complement strand
TTCTTCTTCTTCTTCTTCTTCTTCTTCTTCTTCTTCTTCTTCTTCTTTTCCTTCCTCAAAGTACCCATCATCAACATCCACAATTTGCCTAAGGCATCAATGCCACAGAGTATTTTTTGCACACTCTTGTGGTGAATTGAGCTCAATTTTTTTTCCCCTAATCACCATTCTCCATGTTGCCCAACCCCCTCAAGACCAAATGCTTCCATGACCATTGACCAAGCAATAATACTACTAGATTTGTAACCAAAGACATCAAAGAAAAGGTGAAAGGACTTATATACAAAATATGTGTAAACATACAAAAATATGTGTGACAATTCTTTTTATGGTGGCAACAAGTTGTAAATTGAGGGGATGCCCATCAACTGAGTAGTATTGAAAAAGTTATGGTATATGATTGTGATGGAATAGTATTGTTCTATAAGAAAAGAAAAGCTGCTAGGTGGTAAAATGGAGAGAGTGTCAGGCTTGGAGTCAGGAAAACCTGAGTTGAAATCTGACTTCAGACACTTACTAGCTGTGTGACTCTGGGCAAGTCACTTAATCCTGTTTGCTTCAGTTTACTTATCTGTAAAATGATGCAGAGAAAGAAATGGCAAACCACTCCAGTATCTTTGTGAAGAAAACCCCAAATGAGCTTATGGAATGTCATACATGACTAAAATGACTGGACAATAAATTAGAAATGACAAGGGGGATGATTTCATAAAAAAAGGTAAGACTCATAAAAACTGATGCAAAGTGAAGTAGGAAAACCAGAACACTGTACACAATAACAATATTATAATGATGATAGACTGTGAAATACTTAGCTGGTCTGATCAATACAATGATATAAGAAAAGTCCATAAGACTCATAAAAAAAATGCTATCCACCTCATAAGAGAGAACGGATAAACTCTGAGTGCAGATTTAAGCATATTTTTTCTTTTTTTTTTTTTTTGCAACATGGCTAATATAGAAATACGTTTTATATGACTACACATGTATAATGAGTATTATACTGCTTGCTTCTCAATGGCTAGGGGAGCAGCTACAAGGAGTGAAAGAATTTGGTACTCAATATTTTAAATGAATATTAAAAATCAATTAATAATTTTTAAAAGACCAAATATTTTGTAAAGAATTAGAGACTTACATAATCTATTTTATTGTAATTTACATGATTATCATAATTTATCATGCTTACTAATCAATTTAAAGTTTGCAAAGCATTGTACACATCTATGATCTCATTTGATTCTCATGACCCAAATAGTAGGTGCTTTTTTTTATGCCAGTTTCACAGGTTAGTGAATCATGGGTTCAGAAAGGCTGAATGACTTAGGGTCATAGAGGTATTACTTGTTTGAAATAAAATTTGATCCCAATTTTTCTTGATTCAAGGTTCAGTACTGTATTTATTGTGCTATGTTGCTTCTAAATGTATGTCTTTCATATCTCACAGAAGCAAAAGTGCTTGCTCCTTTACCCAGCTAGATCTGTTATATTCACCACACTCCTTTGATTTTTCATGCTTTTCCCATTGCATTAATCAGTCTCATCACTCTCCTCTATGAATAGAAAATTTCCTTTTTTGTTACAGCCCAGCTCTACACAGCCATTTCTCAAGGCCCAGTTCAAGCCCCATTACCTCCTTGAAGTGATCTCAAATAATTGAGGTACATTTAGCTGTCTCTTCTCTAATACCCCATCACACACAATCCTCCACAAATATTGTCATGTATTATTTCCTTTTTATTATCATTTGCCTGAATGTTCTTTTCTCCCCAATTTCCTAGAAATGTGCCAGTCAATGGCCAGGAGTCAAAAATATGTATTGCCTATTGTCTGGCTGTTCTGTATTTGCTTATATAAATGCTTCTCATGTCTTGATTAGTTAACAAAAATAGGTTATAGTTATATAAAATTTTTAGTGTGATTGTCTAATTTAGGGCATCTACCTGGCTCAGTAAATAGACTGCTCTGATTTGGAAGAAGACTTGTGTGTAAATCTAACCTTAGACTCTTTCTAGCTGTATGAACCTGGGAAATCCATTTGGCCTCTCTCAGGTTCAGTTTTCTTATCTGTAATATAGGGAGAATAATAGCACTTAATTCACAGGGTTGTTATGAAGATCAGAAAAGATTTTATCTGTAAAATTCTATGTAAACCAAGCAATCATTATCAGTATCATCATTGTCATCATGTAATTATTTTATTTCTACAAAATCCTGTGAAAAAATACATTCTTTATTCCGTAGCTTAATACCCTAAAAAAAAGAGTTTAGACAAATAGATAAAGGTAAGTAGGTTAGGCAATTAGGAATAAGATTGGAATTCAAGTTGTCAGAATTCTGGTCCACCTCCTTACTCCAACCCAAACACATAAGAACCATAAGGAGGATGGGGCAAGAAGTACTTTTTCTCCAGGCAACAAAATGGGTTAATTAATAAGTACAGCAGGGTTACTAGTGTCTTCCTAAAAATCATATGAATATATCTTATTTACTTCTTGTATTATATTCCCATCAAGAATTACATGGTTGTCTTGAGCATCCATTTTGAGCTACTATATATAATGTGTTCCATGATACTTTCTCCAAACAATAAAATCCCCAGTCCTTGTGTTGTTCTTTATCATATTACCTCCATCAGCTTTAAAGTATAAAACATTATATGCACCTAAAAGATTTTAGAAACACAAGAAACTTGAGTTCCTCTAGTCTGATACTCTCATTTTACATATGAGGGAATAAAGCTTCAGAGAAGCTCAGTTCCTTGACCAAGATATCATATGATGAAACTGTACAGCTATGGTTCAAATGCAGGCCCCCAGGCCACTAATGCCAGATCTACACACATACACACATGCATACACACACGTGTGTGTATATACATGTGTGTATGTATATATGCATAAATGTATGTGTGCAGATTCGTTTGGTCAGCTCCATTAGATTGCAGCACAAGAACTGTTTACTATCTCTATACACATACTGATTATAAAATAGATATCACAAAGTTTTTGTTCATTTTAGTACCATAAGTATCACTATCCATCACTCTTTACTGGGAGAACTGGGCATTATTTACCATTCATGAAGATGATCTTATTGTGTTGGACAACAAATAATTCATTTTGACTGTTATGTATACATACAGAATTTTGTTTCTCACTATTTATTATCCCCCTATTGCTTATTGCTTTGTGATGACTGGGATTTCAAAATACATACATTATTTCAAATCCATAAAGCCTTTTAAACTTTAACTGAGACCAGCATCAATATGCCATTAATGCCAATTCATTTCAAGGAAATGAGCTCTGTAAATGTATATGGTCCTATATAAAAGGCATGTGTTTATTTCCATGTGAATTTATATGTGAACATTCTAAATGTTCTTTGTCATTTTTATTTTTTTTTCCTTTTGGATTGAAAACTTCCCAAGGCCAAGGTTTCTATTTTTTTTTCCTCAGTAAAACCTGAGAAATGTTTAGAACAGGGCCATTTACACAAGGGGGGGGGAATTAACTGATATTGGTTCAGGAGGATGATAGCATAAAGGGTGCAATATCACTGTGGTTCAGAATAATCATTTGAAAGACAAGCTTGAAAGGGGAAAGGAAATGTTATGGTTTAGTGTTGGAGAAATTTTGTGGCTATTCAAGGATCCTCTAGATTAAATCAACATGTAATTTAATATTAGATGAAAACACAATATAAGATTTTGGGAAGGGTGGTGAAAAAAATGATGGATAAGTTACTTTTGGAGTAAGAAATGAGAGGAGCCAATGTTTTGTAGATGGACAGAAGGCTGAAGCAACTGTATCAGGAAGACCTTTCTAGAAAAAAAAAAGAATGAGGAGACATTTCACATAGGCAGTATCAAACTCTATAAAAATAATATGATTATATTTTAGTCAATTAGAAGCTATTTATCTAGAAGTCATTCCCAAGTCAGCAGTTTCTAAACCAATGTCACTGACATGTTAGAGCAACAAGCAAAATTAATGTTAATTGAGAAAAAAACGAGGAAAACCTATGCCATGCTATTATAACTCTAACCTGACCTATTTAACAAGATGCTAACATAGAACAAAATGGACAATGAATGGAGAAATGGATTCTGATATTGATAATAACCATTTTATACATGTTTAACAGATTTTAATTATTTTCCATAAAAAAGAACAAAACAAAAAAAAAAAAAACTAGGAAAGTCAAAGCCAGTAAATATATGATTTCCTCACTGACCAGAAAGACATACTATCCAAGGGAAATTGTCATTTGTAATTTTTTTCAAAATATTATGCAGGAGAGAGGTTGAAGATTATAAATGATGCCACATCACAAAACCACAGGAGAAAGATAATTAATATGAAGAAACTTTGTTGAAAGACCTATCTAAGCAAAATCATACTAGAGACATTTGTCAATGAAACTAAATAAAGGATGTTAAAAAGTTGTTACAAAATTCAAATCAAATAATACATATAAAGTGCTTTGAAAACCTTAAAATACTGTAGAAAATATGAAATACAATTACTATACTACTCATCCAGTGAAGTTGTGAATCATACCCTCTAAAGAATGAAAATTGAGTGTCAAAAGTCACTCAAAAGATAGTGAAAAAGGTATTTGGCAGGCCAGAAAGAGAAATGTATGAACAGCTAGGTGGCATAAAAAGTAGATAGATTACTGAGTCTGTTCTCCCCCATGATTGCTGTCCCTCCTCCACTGACTATTGACCTCCTTGCCTTTAAGTCCCAACTAAACTCCCACCTATAATTGGAAGCCTTCCCCAACACCTTTTTAATGCCAGTACCTTCCTTCTGTTCATTATTTTCTATTTATCCTGTATATAACTATTTACTTTTTTTGTTATTTATTTATTATTTACGTGTGTTTACATATTGTCTCCTTCATTAGATTGTAGGCTCCTAGAGTGCAGGAACTATCTGTAGTCTCTTTTAGTACCCTCAGGGCTTAGCATACAGACACACAATTGGCTCTTAATAAATATTTATTGATCGATTAATTGAGTTGAATTCCAACTTCAGACACTTAGTAACTATTTAAAACCAGGTAAATCACCCTTATTTTCTTCAGTTTCTTCAACTGTATAATGGGAATAACAATTGCACTTGACTCCAAGGATTGTTATGTGGATCAAATGAGAGGATATTTTTTAATCATTTAGAACAGTGCCTGGCACATAGTAGGTACTATATGAATGTTGTTGTTTTTATCATCATCATCAACAACAACAACAACAACAACAAAAATTCACAGAAGTTGTATAGTAGATTTCTTCATGGAGGTGAATGACTGGGGAAAAGACACACATAAAATGTAGGCCTATCATGTAATAAAAGTGAGTAACAGAAACACAACTCATTTGCATCACAGGAATCCATGTACCGTTAAGAGAGTTAGAGGAAGTTCCTTGCCTATCTACCACTGGACCATGAGGTGGTTTCCTTGTAGATGATCTATAGAATATGAGCAAAGGAAGCGCAGGAGAGATGGGGATGACTGGTGTCTGATATGTATCTTTGAAGGAAATGTCTACATCAGACAATTGATGCAATGAACTATAGAAGTAAGAACAATAAAATACTACAGAAAGAGTTAATACTAGAGAAGTATAGCTAATAGAGATAGTGTGGGAGACAGGAAATATTTATCTATGTAAATATGACTAATTTACTTCAAAAATCTATATGAAATTATTTTATAGGCAAAAACATCAAAATGCATATTTTAGAGGCCATTGGGAAATTCATTCTGAACTTTTGAATAATAATATTGTGTCTACTTTAAAATCAATTTTGTTATTTGTTCTATTATATATAATGAATATATAAGAAAATTTAAAAAGACACTCAGTCCATGCAGGGCAAAAGGAAAGACTCTCTTTTACATTTGAATGCTCCCCCCACTCCCTCAGATAAAACAATCTTCTCTAAGGCTGACTGGAGTCCTCTACAGGTGACCATTCTTATGAAAATACATGGGTCACAATGACTCTAGTAGATGACTAGACCAGGGGATGGACACTCACCATTAACTTGGTATAGAAAGATAGATAGATAGATAGATAGATAGATAGATAGATAGATAGATAGA
>NW_020954551.1:24065304-24123670 GCF_900497805.2 Vombatus ursinus | reverse complement strand
AGATAGATAGATAGATAGATAGATAGATAGATAGATAGATAGATAGATAGATGGATGGATAGATAGATGGATGGATGGGAGGATAATATAGATTAGATAGAAAGAAAGATAGATTCTATGTATAAATGGTAAATATAGTGTACATATATATAGTTTATATATGGGACATTATATGTGTTTGTGTGTATATATGTATATATGCATATATGCGTATGCATGCATATATGTATATGTGCATATATGTGTATGTATGCACATATATGTGCACATATGCATGTGTGCATATTATATACACACGCACACACATATTGTGCTGAGCAAATAAAAACAAGATCATGTCTACACAATTCAAGTGTAATGAATTGTACCAAATGAAATATGTACTCAGTTGTAGGTGCTCCATATTGTGTGTTTACAAATTTGTCAACTAAATGATGTAGGGCATAGTTTGGATCAAATATGTAGTGTTCTTAGACAGATAATCATGTAAGGTTATAAGTTGTATAATAGTTTTACACTAATCTGCATTAAAAGAAGAATTACTGCACTGTGACTTCTCTATACCAATAAGAAATCACAGGTCCAATCAGAAATATGTTTATGAAATCTGTCAAGATTTTAAAAAAACCCTTAATGACTTATAGAGAAAGTGCTTTAACATTCTCAGGGAAACTAATACATACCTACAAAAATTTTCAGAGTTTTTTTTTCAATTACTTGGATAATTGCTCACATGTGAATCATCTGCCTCAGTTTTTAACTAGAGAGTCAGGTTTTGTAAAGAAGTCCTTAGAAGTAAATTATCTTATATTGTTTTGTATCAAAATTTGCGTCTCTGACTTGTGGAAGAAGCATTAGTATTGTTCTTGTTTTCCACTTGTGGGACAAGACTTAATAGGAGGAATGTAGTGGAGAATAGTCTGGAACCCAGCTGAACTTCCCAACATTATACTCCAATAAACTTTAAAATAATGTCTCAAATCATATTTTGATGTGGTATAAAACAAAAGGTCAGAATGAGATATTTATCCAACCAGAGAAGACTTAGGAGATCCAAAAAAGAGCTCTGTAATACCAGGGTGAGTGCAGGCCTGGAGGGCAGTAGCAGCAATAGCCGTCGGCCTTGGAGGCTGCTATGGAATCAGCAGCAGTAGCAGCTTCTGGAGCTCTCAGCCCAAAGACAGTATGGGGGTTGAACAATTGTTTAGGGTCATAGTGGACCCTTTTCTGGCACTGGATGTACCTGATGCTGATTGACAATTCTACTGCAAATGAGCAGTTTTGAGTTACAGTTCCAGGGAAGAGAACAGCACTTGTTACCAGTCACCAGGGAACAGAGGATATGGTTATAGTTTCAAAGTAAAGAGGAACACTAGTACTTTGGCTGTAAGAGAGCAGAGGCTTTTCCGAGGGAAAGAACACAGTACAGACAAGAATAGCAGTGACAACACCTCTGCCAACATAACAACACTATAGAAACACTGAAAATTGCAGACTCCCAGAACTACCTTTGAAAACAGCCCCATGAAAAAGCTTCAAGCTTGGCACAGTGACTCCCCACCTTCAAGTGATCAGAGCCTAACTTTAGCATAATGTTTAAAGAAGAAATAAGGTGGAAAAATCAACAACAACAACAACAACAACCATAAAAAGCTACTACAGTGGCAGGGAAGACCAAGACATAAACTTAGAAGACAAGAATTTGAAAACAGCTACAAGCAAAGCCTCAAAGAAAAATGCTAATTAGACGCAAGGCCAGGAAGAATTCTCAGAACAGCTAACGAATGAGATGAGTGGCAGAGAAAAAAATAGCAAAACAAATGAGAGAGATGCAAGAAAATTATGAAAACAGAATTAACGACTTGGTAAAAGTGGCACAAAAAAGCACTGAAGAAAATAGCATCTTCAAAATAATTGTCTTAATGATAGAAGAGGTACAAAAACTCACTAAAGGGAAAGCATTCCTTTAAAGGCAGAATAGGTCAAATGTAAAATGTGGTTCAAAAAACTTTTTGAAAGAAAATAATTCCTTACAAATTAGAAATGGGGAAAAGGAAGCTAATGACTCCATGTGATGTTCAAAAACAACAAAACAAAGTTAAAATAATGAAAAATAGAAGAGTATGTGAAATACTTCATTGGAAAAAAAAACTATCAGCCTAGAAAATAGATTGATGAGAGATAATTTAAGGATAATTAAATTAAGGTCATGAAAGCTATGACCAAGAAAAAAGTGCCTAGATACAGTATTTCAAAGGAAAACTGCCCCAATAATTTAGATGGAGAGGGTAAAATAGAAATTGAAAGAATCTGTTCATCTCCATCTGAAAGAGATCCCAAAATGAAAACTCCTGGCAATATTATAGGCAAATTCCATATCTCCCAGGTCAAGGAGAAAATATTTTGCAAGCAACCAGAAAGAAGCAATTCAGGGGTGGAGCCAAGATGGTGGAGTAAAACCAGGGACTCACTTGAGCTCTCCTCCAAAGCTCTCCAAATACTTGTAAAAAATGACTCTAAAAAATTCTGGAGAAGCAGAACCCACAAAAAGACAGAGTGAAACAGATTTCCAGCCCAAGATAACCTGGATGGTCAACAGGAAAGGTCTGTTGCACCAGGATGGGAGAGGAGCACAGTTCAGTGTGAGCTGTGCAGGCAAAGTCCGGGCCTCAGTGCACCTGGAGCAGGCCTCAGGGTCCTGAATCAAAGGGAATTGTGTTGGTTTCCAGACTTCTCAATCCATAAACACCAAAGACAACTTAGAAGGTCAGTGGGAAAGGTCTGTTGAACCTGGGTGAGAGAGGAATGTGGTCCAGCCCTGGCCCTAGCACAGTCCTGAGATGTTGGCCACAGCTGTGGTTGCTTCCAGACCTTTTGGTCCACATACAGTGGGGGTAATAGAGGGGATGATCAGAGGGGGATTGCAGGCTCTTCAATCTCTCTTTTTGCTGGCTCTGAAGGAGGATTCTCTGACTTTGCCCATGCTTGGATTTGGGTCCAGTTCTGGGTGGCAGTGCTGGGGCAAGGAGGAGTGCTGGTGTGGTGGAATTTGTGGCAGCAGTGCAGAGGGAACCCTCCTCTCATTTCCAGGGTAGAAAAGATTGCTTGTGGTCACTCACAGACCAGAGCACAGGCCAGGAAAGGAGTAAACACCTCTCCTTAGATCATCATACCACCTTGGAAGAACTAAAAATTTACAGATGCCTAGAAGCAACTCTCAAAACAGCTGCACAAAACCCCCAAGGCTTGGGACAGTATGCCCTCCACACTGGAACTAGAGCCTACCTTAACAAAGAGTTAAAAAGTCAAGGAACTGGCCTGGAAGATGAACAGAGGAAAACAAATTCACACTATAGAATCTAACTTTGGTGAACAGGAAGACAAAAACGTACAACCAGAAGAAGACAACAAAGTCAAAGATTCTACATCCAGAGACCCCAAGAAAAAATATGAATTAATATTAGGCCATAGAAGAGTTTAAAAGGAATTTTGAAAATTAAATAAGAGAAGTAGAAGAAAAATTGGGAAGATAAATGAAAGTGATGCAAGAAAATCTTGAAAAATGAGTCAGCAGCTTGCTAAAGGAGATCCAAAAAAATGCTGAAGAAAATAATACCTTAAAAATTAGACTAGACCAAATGGCAAAAGAGGTCCAAAAAGCCAATGAGGAGATTGCCATAAAAAGCAGAATTGGCCAAATAGAAAAGGAGGTCCAAAAGCTCACTGAGAAAAATAATTCTTTAGAAATTAAAATGGAGCACATGAAAGCTAATGACTCTATGACAAATCAATAAATCATAAAACAAAATGAAAAGAATGAAAAAATAGAAGACAACATGAAATATCTCATTTGAAAAACAACTGGCTTAAAAAGTAGACCCAGGAGTGATAATTTAAAATTTATTGGACTACCTAAAAGTCATGATCAAAAAAAAAAGAAGCCTAGGCATCATCTTTCAAGGAATTATCAAGGAAAATGGCCCTGATATTCTAAAACCAGAGGGTAAAATAGAACTGATTATCTCCTAAAAGAGGTCCCCAAAAGAAAGCTGTTGGAATATTACAGCCAAATTCCAGAGTTCCTAGGTCAAGGAGAAAATATTGCAAGAAGCCAGAAAGAAACAATTCAAATATTGTGGAAATACAATCAGGATAACACAAGATTTAGCAGCTCCTATGTTAAGGAACTGGAGGGCTTGGAATATGATATTCTGGAGGTCAAAGGAGCTATGATTAAAACCAAGAATCATCTACACAACAAAACTGAGTGTAATCAGTAAAGGGGGAAATTAACATTCAATGATACAGAGGAATTTAATGCATTCTTGAGAAACCAGAGCTAAATAGAAAAATTGACTTTCAAATACAAGACTCAAGAGGAGCCTGAAAAGGTAAAAAGAAAAGAGAAATCATGAGGGACTTATTAAAGTTGAATTGTTTTTATTCCTACATGGAAAGATTATATTTGTAACTCATGAGACCATTCTCATTATTAGGGCATTTGGAGGGAATATATATATATATGTGTGTGTGTGTGTGTGTGTGCATGTGTATATATATATATATGTGTGTATATATACATGCACACACATACACATATATACACACATATATGTATATGTGTATATATGTATATGTGTGTATATGTATGTGTATATGTATATTATATGGGTAGATAGATGGATAGATAGATATAGATATTGATATATATATACACAGAGGGCACAGGGTGAGTTGAATATGAAGGGATGATATCTAAAAAATAATATTAAGGGGTAAGAGAGGAATGTACTGGGAGAAGGAGAAAGGGAGAGGTAGAATGGGAAGAAGGGAGAGATGAGAAGGAATGAACTATATGCTTATCAGATTTGGCTGAAGGAGGGAATAACATACACACCCAATTAGGTATGGAAATCTATTTTACCCTACAGGAAAATAAAAGGGAAGGGGATAAGAGAGGGGAGGGTGATAGAAGGGAGGGCAGACTAGGGGAGAGAGTAATCAAAAGTAAACACTTTTGAGAAGGGATAGGGACAAAGGAGAGAATAGAATAAATGGGGACCAGGAAAGGATGGAGGGAAATATAGTTAGTCTTTCACAACATGACTATTATGGAAGTGTTTTGCATGACTCTATATGTATGGACTATGCCAAATTGCTTGCCTTCTCAATGATGGTGGGTGGAGGGGAGAGTATTTGGAACTCAAAGTTTTAGAAATGAATGTTAGAAATTGTTTCTGCTTGCAACTAGGAAATAAGATACAGAGGCAAAGGGATACAGACATCTATCTTACTCTACAGGAAAATAAAAGGGGAAGGAGATAAGGTGGGGGGGAATAGAAGGGAGAACAGATTGGGTGACGGGGGAATCAGAATGCAGGCTGTCAGGGGGTAGGGGGAGGGAAGGAATGTGGAGAAGATTTGGAACTCAAAATCTTGTGGAAATGAATGTTGAAAAGAAAAAATAAATAAATTTGGTAAAAATATTAAAATAAATAAAAAATAAAATAAAAATACTTTAAAAAAGAAACAACTCAAAAATTTTTGAGCCACAGTGAGGATAACAAAAGATTTAACAGCTTTCTACATTAATAGATTGGAGGACTCGGAATATGATAGTCTAGAAGTTAAAGGGTCTAGGATTATAATAAATAATCACCTACCCAAGAAAAGTGAGTATGATCTTTAAGAGGAAACAATGGATACTTAATGCAATAGAAGACTTCCAAGCATTTCTAATGAAAAGACCAAGACCAAATAGAAAATTTCACTTTCAAATAAAAGACTCAAGAAAAGCATAAGAAGGTAAACATGAAAGAGTAATAGTAATGGACTCCAGAAATCTAAACCCTTTACATTCTTATATGGCAACATGGTACATGCAGCTCCTAAGAACTTTATCATTATTAAGGTAGGTAGAAGGAATCTACATAGACAGAAGACATTGGTGTGAGTTGATTATGTTGGGATGATATCGAAAAAATGGGATCCATTGGGAGAGGGGAGAAGAAAGTGTTAGAATAGGGGAAAGTTTCTCATATAAAAGAGGAACCCAAGAAATAGTTTTTACAGCAAAGAAGGAATGGCAAGCAATGTTTAAACCTATGTGTCTGTGTGTGTGTGTATACACATATACAAATACATGCTTGTATATATACATACATAGGTATACATATGCATGTGTATACGTATGTGTGTATATGCATACCCATAGCCATATATGCATGCATGTACATATGTGTGCCTGTGTCTTGTGTTTCTGTGTCTGTGTGGTTACTATCCCTTTGTAAGTGTACACACACATATATGTGCATATCTACACATAGATATACATATACGCATATACATACCTATATGTATATGTGTATGTATGTGTATATGTGTATGCATACATATGTGCATATATGTATGCATACATACATATTGTCCAATAGGGAAATAGGAAATAGGAGGGGAAGAGCATAAAAATATGGGGTGAGGGACAGATGACAAAAGGAAGGGAAGATTAAGAGAGGTGGTTGTCAGAAGCAAAACAGACTTTTGAGAAGAGAGAGGATAAAAAAGAGTTAGAAGGATGAACAGAAGAAAATAGGATAAAGGGAAGTACACAGTAATCATAACTTTGATATGAATGGTATGAGCTAACCCATAATCAAAGGCAGATAGAAGAATGGATTAGAAACCAAAATCCAACAATATGCTATGCAGAAGAGACACAGTTAAAACAGAAAGACACAGAGTTAAAATAAAGACTGGAGCAGAATTCTTCAGCTGAAGTGAAAAAGGTAGGGATAGCAACAAGGACCTCAGACAAAGCAAAAGCAAAAATCGACCTAATTTAGGGATAATCAGGGAAGAGATTGTCAGGGAAACTACATTTTGCTAAAAGGTAGCATAGGCAATGAAGTAATATCAAATAATACAGAAAGTTTCTCTGATAAAGGCTTCTTTTCACAAATTTGTAAGGAACTGAGTCAAATTTATTAAAAAAAATAATAGTCATTTCCCAAATGATAAATGACCAAAGGATATGAACAGGCAGTTTTCTGAAGAAGAAGTCAAAGATAAAGTCTAAAAATCTGATCACATAAAAATGTTCCAAATCAATATTTAGCAGAGAAAAGAAAATTAAAACAGCTCTGAGGTACTATCTCATACCTATCAGAATGAACAAATGCTGGAGGGGATGTGGAAAAAATATGTACATTAATGAATGGCTGATGGAGTAGTGAACTGGTCCAACCCTTCTGGAGAACAATGTGGAACTATCCCTAAAGGGCTATAATACTGCATTTCTTTTGATCCAGCAATACCATTGCTAGGTCTACACCACAAAGAGAATAAAGAAAAAGGAAAAGGATCTATATGTACAAAAATATTTATAGCAGCTCTTTTTGTGGTGGCAAAAAAAATTGAAAATTAAGGTAAATGCTCATCATTTGGGGAATGACTGATCAAGTTGTAGCGTGTGATTTTGATGGAACACTGTTATGCTATAGAAAATGACAAGGGGAATGTTTTCAGAAACAGTTGGCAAAACCTTTATTAATTTATATAAAGAAGTGACAAGAACTGGAAGATCACTGTGCACAGCCACAGTAATGTTGTAATGTTGATGAACTATAAAGGACATGGCTTTTCAATGCAAGCATTCAAGAGAATTCCAAAGGACACATGATGAAAAAAATACAATCCACCTCTAGAGAGATAACTGATGTTCTCTGAGTGCAAACTGTCATATAATTTTTTTTACTTCCTTTTGCTTTTTTGTGATATGATTAACATGGAAATATGTTTTGTTTCATTTCACATTATATTTTATTTTCCTTATCAGTGGGTGGATCATGGGTGGGAGGGAGGGAGGGAAAGAATCTGGAACTCAAAATTTTAAAAGAATGTTTAAAAATTAATAATAAATGCTTTTTTAAAAGGATCAGTAGGAGAAAGTTAGTGTCAGGTGAATTTGAACTCAATATAGAGGAAAAATAATTCTTAACAATCAGAGATACCCTGAAGTTAGAACTGTTCCTTTCAGAGGTTAAGTAAAGACTTCTCTATGACAGTTGGACCTTCAGATAACGACTGATTGCCTGAATGATAGAGAAGTTGCAATTAGTGGTCATGATTCATATATAGATTGCACTGGATAACTTCCAACTCTATCATTCTGTATGGGTCACTAGAGACCTGTAATTGAAGATGCTGATTCTCCTAACTGCCCCCTTCCCTTTCTCTCCACACCTCTCTGTACATGGATCCTAATGAATAGTCATTCAAGTATTAATCATTTCTGATTGATGAAAAAATAGAAATTGTTTCTGATGCTGAAAAAGTAGAAATATTACTCTATTTTATATAACTCCCGCTAATTGTATCTAGACTTCAAACATCAATTACTTTTCTGGAGGGTGTGTTAGTAGTATGGCTAACTTTATCAGCAGAAGTGACATAAAAATGACATTTTCAGCATTTCTCAATTGGCCCATACCTATTAGAAATTCCCAAGATGTCACTTAGCCTAAAAATATTGCCTGGTGTTCCATTCCTAAAGGCACTATTATACCAACAATAAATCTGCGACAGGCTGAAAGTAGAGGGTGGCTTGTGATGTATGCAATATTCATCATACTCTGACCCCAAAGAGTATCAATTACATGCTTCTGGGATCCTTGAGCAAAGCAGTTTTATTACACCTGTCAATATCCATGGGTTGGCTATGTGATACACAGTTTGCTTTGTTAAAAAACAAATAAGAAGGAAACGTATCCTAGGAAATATTTCCATTGCTTGTGGTTTACTTTCCAATGCAGTTTGTCCTGTAACTCCATTGAGGAATAGATTTTTAGACCATTTGAAATACGAAGTCAAAATCCAGCACGTCACCCTCAAATCTAGCACTTAAAAAGCATTTCCAAAATATAATTCACATACCTTCAAATAGGAAATTATATGGCCTCAGAAAAACCATCTATTTATGTTCTTTTAAGGATAGTTAAAATAAATAGAATTATATTGAAGGATTTTTTTGACCACTAAAATCTACTAATGCATATCTACATGATTTTATTTACTACATCCATAGTGACTTGAACAATTTTGGGAAATTTCTTTAGAAGTCATTTAGACAACGAGTGATTTTGCATCTTCTAGGGTTAATCCCATATAATCCTTTCATGGAGTAAATTAGAGATGCCTTTGTTATCTTTACACAAATTGAATGAGTTTCTTCATCATCATCACCATCATCACCATCATTGTCATTGTTATTATTGTCATCATTGTTGTCACCTTCCTTCTCAACACGTGATACTTAAATAGAGGTTTAATGCTCATGCAGGGTTACTTAACACTACATCTATAGAATTTATATCATTTGATCCTTGTAACAATACTGTATGGTAGCTGCTATTATCCTCATTCTCATTTAACAGATGAAGAAACTCATGCCCAGAGAGTATAATGGATTTGGTTTTGTCGCTTGGTGTCTACAGTTGGATTTAAAGCAAAGTTTTCTTGACTCCATGTTCAGCATTTGATCCATGATCCCATGAAGATTTCTAATCAGAACAATCACAAAAATTTAAATATGCCTCAGTTTCTTTATTTTCAGAGAGATAGAATTGGACTAAGTGATCTAAGTTTCTTTTTCTTTTCTAAAATTCTACTGTTATAAATCCTTCAAAATATTGATATAACTCCTAAAAATGTGCAAACCATCTCTCAGAGGTACTCACTATTTCTGTTCCAATCCTTCCAGAATCTCATTATAAAAGAAATAAGGATAAAACTAGCTTCCATTTTCCATTAACTATTAAAGTAGCTTGACCACACTTTTTTCTTTTTTAACATGGAATCTCTATGTGAAACCTCATGCTTTAATGGATATGGATTAATGTTTTTCTGTAGCTTCTGGTACATTGTTGGAATTAAACGTAGTATGCATTAATTAATAATAGAGGTTACCCTCAAACATGACTTTTCCACTTAGCCATTCAGATAGTATAAGCATTGTTCATTTTGGCAATTGCTTCACCTCTCAAAGAAATATGATGCAGATATATTTATCAATCAAAACTTGTAATAATGGAACACGTTACCTGCACAACAGCTCATGAGTGGCAGCAGAATTACCAGTTGCCATAGCAACCTCATCTCTACTTTCCAAGGTCAAAAATTTCTCCCATCCAATCAGCAGTGAAAAATGTATATCTTCCGGTTTCTACCCCAAGAGGCTAGGAAAAAAAAAAGACTATAAACATTAACTATATGAATATGTACAAACATCACATTTCATAATATATTGATTTAAGTTAAAATACACTCAATAAGTGAAATTCTTTTATCTCTGTATTATTCTTAGTGCTTAGCGTCATTTTTTTTAATTGTAGGTAATTTATTAATTCTTGCTGAATTGGATTTTGGTAATACATGAGAATAAATAGGGTTTACATGATTTTTTTCAGTGTGGTACTCTCTTACTAAGAGAATTCCTTGTATCCATGACTATGAATTTCTAGATAAGTTGTAAAAACATTTCCTAGTTGCCAGTTGACTGGCTGAGACTTATAGATGTTAAGTAACTTACTGAAGGACACAAAACTAGAGGTTGACTTGGGCTATGAAATCAGGGATTACTTATTCAATTCTAGTTTTCCATCTATGTCAAGATGTCTTTTTGATGTATATACCCTCTTATTTTCCCTTCAATACAAATGTTCTACATTGTTTCAAGACAAAGATAGAGTCAAAGGTTAAACCAGTAGCAGAGAAGCTCTGGAAGTTCTAACAAGTGTGAAAAAGCATCAGTCCTAGTGACATTTGATATTATACTATATGTTAGTCATCAGATATTATAATATATTTGATATTATGCTATATATTAGTCATCTGAAGATTAGTTTAGCTAGGCTCAGATGTATTTGTCATCAGGTTGACTACAAGGCAATGAAGTTATCAGATCCAGGTTTAATAACAAAATTGCAAATCTTCTTTCAAGTACTGAAATATCCTTATTTTAATTCACACTAAATATTTATATATATATATATATGAGAGTGTGAGTTATACATAAACATACATACATATATGTATAGATAAACAGAGACAGAGAGACAGATAGACAGATAGAAAGATAGATAGATAGATAAATAGATAGATAGATAAATAGATAGATAGATGTGTGTATACTTGTTGTTCTGTAGTTTTAGTAATGTCTGACTCTTCATGAGCCCATTTGGGGTATTCTTGACAAAAATACTGCACTAGTTTGCCATTTCCTTCTACAGCTCATTTTACAAGTGAAGAAATAAAGCAATGAGGGTTAAGTGACATGCCCAGGGTCACACAGCTAGTAAATATCTAAGGCCAGATTTGAATTCAGGAAGATTTAACTTTCTGACTTCAGGCCCAGCAATCTATTCACTGTGCCACCTAGCTGCTATATATGTACACACACACACACACACACACATACACATGCACACACACACACACACACATCAGCTAGGAGGCAGTGAATATATATATACATATAATGCATACATATATACATACATATATACACATATATGTGTATGTATCTACATATGTGTGTATTCAACTTATTGGTTGTTTCAGTACTGTTTTTCAGACATCTATAGACTTTTGGTTAACTGTTTACTATAAAATTCATTTTATAGTTGATAATTCATAATATAAATCAGAAAAGAATACATCTGCAAAAGGACAATGCTCACACTAAGATATATTTAGAGTTTGTTTTTTTCACCTAGAATATAAAGAGAAAATAATAATGTATTGAATAAATTTCCAGTGCTTCTTTTATTGCCTTCCATTTTTCATTTTTGGTCATTTGGGTTAGAACAGGATATGACCCTTTTATAGCTATGCTAATACAAATACATTTAAACATTGCATGAGCTTTTCAAATATCTTAAATCAATATTATTGAAAAAATACTAATTTGGAAGTATTATCCTTTCTAATCCTACTAGAACTAAAATTAATAATATGCCACTATGAAATTGTTACAAAATCCATTTTAGTAGTATTATCCTTCAGCTACAAAACATGCTTTCCCAAGGGATTACATAACAATTTTCTCTAATTTTCTTTGACATTTCAGCTATCATATGATGAATGAAATCTGGAAAAAGAGTGTCAGTTTGGCCTTTGCTTCTAAAAGGAAAACTAATAATAAGCTCATAAAAAACTGATAATCTCATCAAAATACTGAATAAGTTCACAGGGTGTTTCATTTGATAAAATGGATGTATCAAATGATAGGACTATATCGAAAAGTTTTAACTCAGGGAAAATACTGACCTGTAGCAGACTAGTAGATTTTTTTTTTGTTGTTGTTGCTGTTTTTTTTTTTTTTTAACACACAGATTAGTTAGTCCTCTGTGTGTTCCTTGGAACTTTCCACAATACCTGAAGCCTTCTCATCTCAGAACATTCCTCTGCCACTACAGCTCCCTTCTCCAATTGATGAGTTCTTCCCAAAATCTCCATGTTGGAGAAAGATGTACACCAACCACAAGGAGGTCTGAGTTCAGAGTCAACCTTAGACACTTATTAGCTATGTGAGCTTCTGCAAGTCATTTAATCTTTAGTCTTCCTCAGTTTCCTCATCTTTAAAATGGGGGGGGTGATAATAATAGCGTCTACCTTGCTAGATTGTTGTGTGAATAAAATGAGATATTTGTTAAACATTTCACAAACCTAAATCCCTATATTCATATTAGTTCTCAACAACAAAAAAATAACAATTTATGGACCAACATGTGAAAATAAGTTAATTTAATTTTAAATTATGCATTTTCCCCCTTTTGCCACTTTTGTCACACACAGAGTCTGCTACCAAATGATTTTTAATTAAATATTATTTTAAATTAACAAGCAATTCTTTTCTCTTGATGCCACTTTTATTACTTCTCTATTAAGAAAGAAAAGCAAATGGAAATAACATCCATGTAACAAATTTGCATAGCCACACAAAACAAATTCCCACAATGGCCATATCAAAAAAAAGTATGTCTCATTCTGACACTTGTATCCATCACCACTCTGTCACTACTGAATCTGAGCCCCTGATGTAAGAACAATTGCAGTTCTCCTGACTACGATAGAAACTTCTCAGCCTGGAATTTAAGGCCCTCCTCAATCTGCTTCCAGCAAAAGTTACTTTCTTTTCCTTTCATATTACTCCCTTTCATGGCCCCTGTGCTCCAGAAAAAAAAAAACAAAAAAAAAAAACCTCCAATGAAATTTTCCCTGAAGTGAACATTTATGCCACCTACTCCCTCTTTTGAATTTATCGTCATTTTGGCCTTTCAGAATTTCTGTCTTTTTTCAAATTTCAATTCCGTTATTTCTAGGTCAGCTAGGTGGTACAATGGATAGATCATTAGTCCTGGAATCAGGAAGCTTTTAGTTCAAATCTGTCTTCAGACACTTACTAGCTTTGTGATCCTGGATCACTTAAAATCTGTTTGCCTCAGTTATCTGTAAAATATGTGTGTGCATCTGTGTGTTTGTAAATTATCTATAAAATATATGTGTATATATATATGTATAAATATATACTCATATATTTACACACAGATATAGGCGTATACACACTATTATAATAAGCTATTAGAAAAAAAGTCTCACCACATACTAAAGAATCTTAATAAAAATTATGCATCACAATACCTCAACACAAGGAAAATTAAAAGCTTATAATATGATTTAATCAAAGGCAAAAGAAAATAGCTTGTATCCAAGTATAAGTAAAAGACATTGTCCCTTTAAGATACTGTCTCTTCATTTGGAACAGTTTAATACTGAAATATTCAGGGAAAAAATACTTTTACATAAAGAAAAAATAGTTCTACCAGCTGTAAATGATCTAAGGAATGGTCTTTTAGTAGATGAAGAATTTGGTGACTGGATTGAATAGAAACCTCAGTTCCATTCAATAAAACAATTTTGCAAAATTTCTACGTAACTTGGAAATAAGCATAATAAATTAATTTTTTAAAGCATCTGTAAGTCAAGATTTCAAATATAATTTTAGTGTTTGGGGGCAGAAAATGAGTTATGATTTAAATGTGAAGTCTTGAATCACTTTGTAAAAGATCTGGGGTGATGTCTCGTTTGTATGTAAGCAGCTGGATGCTTTAAAGGGGGCAGAGAAAAAGTTTTTACTTATTAATAACTGATAATGTGGAAGTATTCAAGAACACAGTTTCAAGACTTCAAACTGAGATGAAGGACTCTTTGGAGAACTGACAACTTGAGGGAATTATGTGCCCTCAGCTAATTTCCATTTCTGTTTTAACATTTAGGAGGCAAAATTTTTTAATGGATTATAAAATAAGTATTTAAAGACTATGGGATTGATTAAATAAAGTGTTTTGATTTCATAAATGAATTTTCCTTAAATGTTACCATATCAGAGAAAGGTGAGTCATTGAGTATCAGGAGGCAATGACTTAAATAAATACTTTAAGAACAGAATTGGTTAGAGAGACTGAGACCGCTGCTAAGCTGATGTGTCTGAAAAACATGTTATAAGAGGAAAAATCATTAGGAAGTCAAAAAACAGCTTTGATGGAACTTTTCAAAGAAACTATCAAGAGCCACTAGGTGACGAGATTTGGGATGCTCGTTCCTGATTGGCTGAATAAAAACTGGCATTCAAGTTGCCATTTAGCACCCCTTTGAACCTAAGATAAATGCATTCTCAGAAGTCACTGCTTCCCTTTTCTCCCTCCCTCTAGTATCAGAGGAAATAGCACAATGGGAGAAAAAGAGGTTTTTCAGTTGCTTTCCTGAAAAGGAAGAGACACTGAGATCTTCTTGCATGGTAAAGGACTCTATTGAGTGAAAAAGTGGCTAGGCTTTTTTGTCACATACAGAGTAAACTTAATCTATCCTTCTGTAGTGTGGTGAAATATTACTAGATACACAGCAGTTTTATGAATAAATAACTTTCTGAGCTGGTCAGTATGGCATACAGATAGTCTTACTGATGAGCTTAGCAGGGATCTGAATTAAAGAGAACTTTCTCCAAATTAAGAGGGAACACTTTCTTACTGTTTTTTTAAGTAGATTTAAGTTGAAGGAATATGTAAATAGTTTGTGGGCTCAACAATATCATGGAAGAGTGAGGAATGGAAGATAAACAGTTGTCAGAAAAATGGCTTTGTTTGGTATAGATGTTCTCAAATGAATCAATTTTCTCAAAGTCTGCAGTCCAACATTGCGAATTACTCTGAAGACATGGGTTTCTACACACAAAAAAAAAAATGGAGTTAATTGAGGGGAAAATATAATCTAAGTTTATTATTTTGCACTTACTTTCAATGTATTAATATCTATGATGATATTTATTTTGCTTTATCACTCATAAGTGCTTATGTTTAAGATTTAAAAGTGTAATCATTGTGGATTTCTGTAAATGAACATGCGCTAGTAGAGACCAAAGAATTAAAGTACTGATAAGAGAGAGTGCGTTTCCCTTACAACAGAGTTATCCTTAGGACAATGAGAAAATTTGGGTTCAACCACAATGTTATGGTCCTTCTATGTGGACCTAAGGCATGGCCAGTACGAAGGTGTAATAGACCGAGCAAGCCAAACCAGAGAATGCATATGTGTCCAAATAGTCATGTGAGAGGTTTAAGTCTCTGCAGTTAAGGTAATCTTTCCATGCCACAACTTCCATGCATTCTTCTCAAGAAAGGAAAAGGTGGGGAGACTCCTCTGAATATTTGGATAAGACAACAGAAATTTCAGGAAGATGAACAGATTGAAGATAAACATTGAACAATTAATAAAGGCTGAAAACAAACCACTATTTTCTCTTCAAAATAAAGGAAAAAATGAAGATAGTATTTCTTATGATTGTATAATTATAGAGAAATATTATCCTTAGTGATGAGCAGATGATGATGTGATGAGCTTATGAACCACATCCTTATTTGGATCTGAAAGGAAAAGTTTAAATGTAATAATAAAAAATTTAAAAAAGCCAGGAAGTTAGTAAATAAAGCCATATCCAGGACAGGGAAGGGGAGGAAGATTTGATAAGCTGAGTGGATTTAGAGATGAAGAGGGTATATTTACAAAGGACACAATGAGACAGACAGACATATAAATAGATGTAAAGAATAAGGGATTTGAGTTTGGGTTGGGAAATGTGGGGAGGGAAAATGAGTAAAGTTAGATTGCCCAAAGCAATAGACAGTATAGATAGACAATGTTGTAAAATTGTTGAAAATGTTGAAAAAAAATTCTTTTTTTCTTTTCCTTTTTTTTTTTTGTATTTTAGAGAATTGATTGTAGCCTCAGAAAATATTACAAATGGATTTGATGGAGAAGAAAACAAAAAAGAATCCTTACTGTGAAGCATGAATGGGACAAGCTTATCCATAAAATGAATGAGAATAATGTGGATTTGAAATAGAAATCCATAATTTATTGTTTATAAGAAACACACTGAAATATAAACATGAAAAGAATGTTAAAGTGAGGGATATCATAGAATATAGTATACTTCAGTATGGTTTAAAAAATCAAAAGAAGCAACCTTGACCTCAGAGAAACCAGTAACAAAATAATCAAGGTTAAAAGAGACAAGTAAGGAAATTGTATTGTGCTTAAAACCACCATAAATAATGAAACCACACCAACAATAAGTGTATATGCTCCAAATGAGATCCTATTGTACTTTCATAGTCTACAGCATAGCACTGATAGGTTCTCAGTAATTGTTGATTTTATTAACTTAGTGCTAAACAATCCACTGAAAAATCACAAAAATACCTCTTTCGTAATGCATTTGATTTGTTACTTCACTGCTATAAAAAAATGAATAAAAGAGGATAGGTTTCATCTGGTATCAATTATCCTTTCATACAAACTGAATTTGCATAAGTATAGACCGAATAACAATATTAAAACTATTGGATATCTGAAATTAAATCAGATAGAGAAAATTATGCTGACTGGTCAGGGTAAATTTTTAAATGGCCAGGTTCTTATCAGACAGTCCACAACACTTTATGTGCTCTTTTTGAATAGATGCTTCTACAGACAATTAAATTTAAATTACAACTTGTTAAAGAAAATTTACACAATGGAAACCTAGGGCAAAAATCAGAAGAATTCCTAACAGTTCATATACAGAAGCATAACATCCTGAGAAGGACACCAGAGACTTTATTTTTAGAATAAAAATATGATGGCCCCAATGTCTTTGTTGGGAAAGAGAGTGTTTTTTTTTTTAATGAAAGTATTTTTATCTTCTCTGTTCGTCATTTTCCTATTTTCATACATAGATCCATTAGATTGACAAGATGGAAACAATTTTCTTCCCTAGGTAGTAAGTTGCCTGTTAAATAAACAAAGATTTTACATTTAGATTTCCAAAAGATGAATCGATATTAATAGCTTGTTTAGAAAATGTGTAATTCTTAATACTCTTATTCCCATTTTCTACCATCAACACACATACATGAGAGAAGGAAGGGTAAAGGAGTGGCACACGTGATGGAGAGCCAATTTGTACCTTTCTTCATGATTGTATAATTATCACCAAATAATTAATCACCAAGTATCCAGCCTACTCTTGATAGACTCTCTATTTGGTTATGTTGGTTCTGAGAAGGCAATGTTACCAGGATTATATAACATCTTTTCAACATGACATAATCTCCCAGAATATGCATACCACTGACACACCTTGGCAAAATCCATGCCATGGCAATACTTTAAAGCAGGAATTGGTGAAACATGCCATTGCTTATAAGACAGAAAGTTAATCATGGAAATATAGCTGTGTTTGGGATCATTACCTGTGAATACCTTTCCAATTTGTCAATAGAAATAAACACAGCAACATAGGCCCACAAAACAGCTTTGGTCAACTCTAAAATATGGACAAAAGGAATATCCAGAAGCAATATGACATTATTTCAAAATATTGGCCATCTTTTCTCCTTAATTAGGTTTATTCTTGCTTCATTTCAATCATAAGTCTGTATCACAAGAAACCATCATTGCTACTGTATTAGTCCTCATGTACTTTTTAAAAAATGAAAATATTTTACCTTTGCAATAAGTAATATAGAACCTATAGAAATATCCCCTAAGTTTTGGTATGTTTTCTCATTAGTGTCATTCTCTTAGATGAAGTTATTGATTTTTTTTATGATTTGTGGTTTGACCTACTCATTCTTTAAGATTATGTTATATAATTTCCAATTAATTTTTAGTTTCTTTCCATGGCCCTTTATTACATGTAATTTTTATTGCATCATGACTTGAAAAGGATGCACTTAATATTTCCACCTTTCTGCACTGGATTATGAGGGGTTTTTTGCCCTAGTATATATGGTAAATTTTTGTTTAAATGACATGTACCACTGGGGAAAAATTATCTTCCATTCTATCCCCATTCAATTTTCTCCAGATGTCTACCATGTCTAATTTTTCTAAGATTTTATTTACCTTCTTAACCTTTTTTATTATTTATACTGTGGTCATATTTATCTGGTTCTAAGGGGGAGGGGGTTGAGGTACCCCACTAGTATAGTTTTGATGTATATTTCTTAATGTAACTCACTTTACTTCTCCTCTAAGAATTTGGATGCTATAACACCTGACATTATATATATATATATATATATACTTTAGTATTGCTATTACTTCATTGTCTATGGTAAGATGTAGTTTCTTTCCTAATCTCTTTTAATTAGATCTATTTTTGCTTTTTCTTTGCCTGAGATCAGGATTGTTAGCTCTGATTTTTTTCTTTACTTCAGCTGAAACATAATATATTCTTCTCCACAGCCTTTTACTTTTACTCTGTGTGTATCTCTGCTTCAGATATGTTTCTTGTAAACAACATATTGTAGGATTGTGGTTTTTAATCCACCCTCTATCTGCTTCTGTTTTATGGGAGAGTTCAATCCATTCACATTCACAGTTTGATTACTAACTGTGTCTTCCTCTCCATCCCATTTCCCTCCTCTTCATGCTTTTCTCTCTCCTTTCACCCTTTCCCTCCTCACCAGTGCTTTGCTTCTGGTCACAACCTCCCTCAATCTGCATTCATTTCTATCAGCCCCACCCTTTTCTTTCCCCTTTCCAATACTATTTCTTCCCTCCCTTCTCCCATTTCTTCTATCCACCTCTGCCCCTTTTCTTTTCCCTTTTTTCCTCCTACTTCCTATAAGGTAAGATAGATTTCTATACCCAATTGGGTATGTATGTTATTTCCTCTTTGGGCCAAATCCAACGAGAATAATGTTAAATTATCACCTCCCTCTCTTTTTTCCCCTTTACTATTATAGGTCTTTGTGCCATTTCATGTGACATAATTTGTTCTTTTCTGCCTCCTTCCCTCTTCTCCCAGTATAATCTTTTTTTCTCCCCTTAATTTATTTTTCTTAATCATCACAGCAAAGTCAACTTGTATCCATATCCACTATCTATGTTTACCTCTTCTAAATGTCATAATAAAGATACAATTCTCAATAGAGTTGCAGGTATCATCTCCCCATGTAGGGATGTAAGCAGTTTAACCTTATTGGGTAACGTTTTTTTTTCTTTCCTGTTTACCTTTTTATTCTTCTCTTGAGTCTTCTATTTTAAGATCAAATTCCCTCTTCAGCTCTGGAATTTTTTGTTCAGGAAAATTTGGAAGTCCACTATTTCATTGAATATCCATCTCCTCCCCTGAAAGATTATGCTCAATTTTGCTGGGTGGTTGATTCTTGATTACAATCCAAGCTCCTTTGCCTTCCTGAATATCATATGTAATTCCTCTAATCCTTTAGTGTAGAAGTTGCTAGATCCTTCCTAATCCTGACTGTGGTTTCATGATATTTAAAGTGGTTCTTTCTGCTGCTTGCAATATTTTCTCCTTGACCTAATAATTCTAGAATTTGGCTACAATATTCCTTGGAGTTTTCATTTCAGGATCTCTTTCAGAAGGTGATTGATATATTATTTCAATGGCTTGTTTGCCCTCTGATTGTAGGACATCAGGGTAGTTTTCTTTGATAATTCCTTGAAAGATGGTATCCTGGCTTTTTTTTTTCATCATGGTTTTTGGGTAGACCAATTATTCTTAAATTATCTCTCCTGGATTTATTTTCCAGGTCATTTATTTTTCCAATGAGGTATTTTACATTTTCTTCTTTTTTTCATTCTTTTGATTTTGTTTGACTGATTCTTTATGTCTTATAGAGTCATTAGCTTCCACCTGCCCAATTCTAATTTTAACCAATTGTTTTCTTCAGTTAGTTTTTATACTTCCTTTTCCATTTGGCCAGTTCTACTTTTCAAGAAGTTCTTTTGGTGAGTTTTGTACCTCCTTTTCCATTTGGCCAATTGTATTTTTTAAGGAATTGTTTTCTACAGTCAATTTTTGTCCTTCCTTTTCCAAGCTGTTAACTCCTCTTGCATACCTCTCATTTATTTTCTCAATTTTTCTTCTTCCTCTCTTATTTGACTTTTAAAATTCTTCTTGAGCCCTTATAAAAAGGCTTTTTGGGCTTGAGACCAGTTCATATTCCCATTTGTGGTTTCAGATGTAGGTATATTAACAATGTTATCCTCTTCTGAGTTTGTGTTTTGATCTTGCCTGACCCACAAAAAAAGAGTTCATTTTTGAGGTCACTGTTCATTTTTGCTTTTTCTAATCTTGTTTGCCTATTTCCTGGCTTTTAAAGTTGAGCTTTTCTGCTATAGCACAAAGGGCATTGCCCCCAAGCTTCTTGTGCTAGGTTCCAGGGACCTGGTCACTGGTTTTGTGTTCTGAGTCCTCAGGTGCTGGCAACTGGAGGCTGTAGGGGTTTGGTGGCTTGCCTGGTGCTGAGCTGTTGTCCTAGTGGTACTGTCTGCTGTGTGCTGAGGCCACATGGGGCTTTTTGCATTTCTCCGGGGTTACACTGAAGCATCTGGAGATCTGGTCACTGGATAATGCCTGCCTACCCTAGCTGAGCTCAATCATGTGGAAGTCTGCTGCTGGAGGACACCTGCCTGCTGGGGGCAGCACTGAAGCATGTGGTGGTCCTCCAAGCTGGAGTCTGTTAAGTCCCCTGGCTGTTCTAAGGCATTCAGGGCATCCTGGTATTGATGTTTGTCTGCTCCATCACACTGGGGCTCAGGATCTCCCACTGGTTTGCTGAAGTGGGGCTTGCTGCTAGCTTACTGGGACACCCCCCCCCATCCTAGACTGTGTTCCCCTGACAAGTAAGTCAGACTTTTTTCACATTGATTATTAACTTTATTGTTATAATAGATAGAGTATTCATCTAATATTTCTGCCTTCCTGTTTTGTTCTGATATCTTTAGGCCTGAAAGCATGATTAATAATTTAAAAATGTATCATGTGATGTGAGTGGAGGTAGAGTTAGTCACAAAACCTTGCTGACCAGACCTCCTGCAACTTTATCTCATCCAATGTCAAGTGAGCCATCAATGGAGTAAGGCAAGCTATGTATATTTCCCTAATCGATTTCCCTATCCAAACCCCATAGAGACTATTCCAAAATCTAATTTCTCCTCAAGTCTCAGTATAATACATGTCACCTGAGTACTTCAAAGAATATTTCAACAATAATAACAACCAAATAGAGATTATTCCTCAGAAATCTGTATTCTTACCCTCCTGCTCATCTTACAATATTCAGACATCTTCATATGCTATGACTTCTTTCACTCTGTTTTCATATGAAGATGCAACTTCTTTTCAACTCCTCTGATTCCATCTTCTCCTTCTCTAAAAGAATGCCACATGTCTCATCTCCATTCTTTCTTATCTTTGGTATTTCCCTGTCTACTGGTGCCTTCCTTGCTGCCTGAAAACATGCCTATATATCCCTTATTCAGAAAAAAAATAATCACCCTTATTGGTTTCATCACCCACACTAACTCTCCCAACTTCTTTCATTGTATATCTCACTCCTCTTTGTAACTAAATTCCTTGGAAAGCCCATTGACATTTTAGGCTTCTACATTTCTTTTCATTCATTCTCTTCAATCTGCAAATAATTTGCAATCCAGATTCTGATCTCATCATTCATCTGAAATTGCCCTCCCCAAAGTTATCAATGATCTCTTATTTGACATATCTCATGGTTTTTCCCCCTCAATCATAAATGTCCTTAAACTCTCTGGCACTTACCCAAGTTGATTAACTTCTACCACTCACTATTATGCCTTCTCTATATTTATATTACATCAGTCTATTGTGTTTCTCCTCTTACCTGTCTCCCTGCTCCTCCTCAGTCTTGTTTACCGGTTCTTCAATCAGGCCAAATTAATTAACTCTGGGTATACATAGAGATTGGTCCTAGATCTTCTCTTTTCATTCTCTACTTGCACATGTTATGATTTACCAGCTACCCTGAGTTCAATTATCATCTCTATGCAGATTCTTACCAGATTTGTAAGTAAAGCCCTAATCTCTCTGCTGAGCCATAATCATACACAACTGCCATTGGTCTTGAAGTAAATGTCTCCCTAGGCTTCTCAGGTCAACATGTCAAAAAGAGAGCTTATTTTCTTCCCATACTGTCACCCTCTCCCAAAATGATTCTTTTTCTTCTGTTGAAGGTATCAACATTATCTCAGTCACCATGGCTCTGGACTTCAGTGTCATCCTTAATTGATCACTTTTGCTCACCTGAATCCAATGTCAAATCATGCCATTTTTACCTTAACTGTTTCTCTTGTATGTGTAACCTCACACATATTTGAGCATCTCATTATCTCTCACTGGTATTGCTGCATTAGCCTCCCCACCTCAAGTCTCACTCTAATTTATCCTCCATTAAGCTGTAAAAGTGATTTTCTTCAAAGTAAGGTCTGAAATTTAACTGAAGTCCCTCCTATTGTTTTTAGAGTGAATTATTATCTATTTTATTTGGTATTTAAAGTTATTCAGAATCTGATCCCTTCCTACATTTCTAGTCTTCTTACACAGTGCTTAGCAAATAGTGGGCCCTTGATAAATGTTTCCTTCCTTCCTCCTTTCTTTCTTTCCTTCCTGTCTTCCCTCCTTCCTTCCCCTATGTGCACTCTATAATCTTGCTACCTTGGTCTACTATTGTCATTACTACTACTAATGATATCACTTATAATGATAGAACTGCTAATGATAACACTACTAACAACAGCACTTTAAAGTTTGTGAAATATTTTTAATAAGATTTCTTATTTCAGACTCTCCTATTGTAAGGTCCTTGAACACAAAACTCCATCTCCCATCTCTGTACCTTTTCACTGGTTGTATCCTATGCCTGGAATTCTCTGCCCACACAGCTCAACTGCTTCATTTTTCTGGCTTCCTGTAAAGAAACTAAAGAGGACTTCCTTTGAGATGCCTTTCCCATCTACCTGTTCCTAGCTGTTATTACCTTACCTTTCAGATTATCTTCCAGATACTCTACATATATCTTTCTATATTAGTTCTTTACATGTTCTCTCCAATCAATCGAGTATAAGAACTGTGAAGGTGATTCGCTCCTTTTTCTTTGTATCCCCAGTGCTTAGAACAGTGTCTGGCCCATGCTGTGTCTTTAATAAATGCTTGTTGGCTGACTGAAAGATGAGTCAGCAAAGGTGAGTCAGAAGGAAGGTAGGAGGAGAAGTAGGAAAGAATAGTGTCATAAAAACCAAGAGAACAGAGAGAATACATGAGGAATCATATCAAATACAGTTGAGAACTTAAAAAAAAAGAAAACTAAGAACAGACCACCATACCCAATAGTCAAGAGAATTTTGATCATTCATGATTAAGCTGAGCTTTCCTGGAGATGTTATTTTGGGACATGAACCATTGCTCTTTCTTTTTAAGAATATCATATTCTAGGGATATGGACTAGGTGCTTTTGAAAGAAGAAATAAAAAAATAAAATGATAACTTGAAAATCTGTTCAAATTCTCCAACTATTCAAGAAATGCATATTAAACCTTCTGGATTTAAAATATACAGTCATTAAACTGATGGTTTAAAATTATTAATGGGCAGCTAGGTGGTGCAGTGCATATAGCACCGGCCCTGAAGTCAGGAGGACCTGAGTTCAAATCCGGCCTCAGACATGTGATACTTACTAGCTGTGTGACCCTGGGCAAGTCACTTAGCCCCAAATTGCCTAAAAATAAAAAAAATTAATTATTAATGTCAATGTTGATGGTGTTGTGAAGAAACATATACATAGTAGCATACTAAAACATAACATACATACATAGTAGACAGACATATACACTAGAATGTACATATATACATATTAGAACATAGCATAGATACATAGTAACATATATACATTGTAGAAACATACATAGTATCAATCAATCAATCAACTGAGAATCAATACTAATGTAAGAGAATCATGAATAAGACCTTCCTCTTAACATTATGTCATAGGTATTCAGAGCCTCTCCTGACAGGGAAGCAAGTGTCTAGAGCTCATGACTGAGAAGTCTTTGGGCTGTCTGTCTCAGAATGGTTTGTATAGACTTGGCAGTGTTCAAATTTTCAAATTAAAGACTGTGAAAAGTCTTATGTGCAGAGGCTTACAGCATATTGGGAAAAACACAGAAGAGAGAAAAATAGATATTTAAGGTTAAGAACTTAAGAAATCCCTGCTTGATTTAATCTTTCATGCCTGTTTTTGTTTATTTACCTTACATTATTTTAACTAATGTCCTTTTAATTTATTACGTCACATCATAAGGATTTTCACAGGAATATGGGGTCTCATCGAAACCAAATAATTTTGAAGAATCTGAAAGTGCCTTGGAATGTTACAATGGTAGTGTCAAATGAATTATGAAAACAATGACGTTCAGCAGCCAAACTGCTGGTGGTGCAATGGGTTGAGTGTTGGGCTTGGAGTCAGGAAGAACAAAGTTCACATACTACCTCAAATACTTAATACCTGAACCTATGTTTTCCTCAGGGTGGTGTAGTATGGGGGGGGTAACAAAAATAGTCATAACACTTTTGATTTTTGATTGTATTAACAAGAAACCAGAAATAATCCATCTACAAAATGATTGGGAAATGAGTTATTAAATAGTGGGACAAGTACCACAATGAGAGAGAGCATGGCATAGTATGCCAGCCTCACAAAAGGCTGAACAAATGGAAAAGCATAAATGAAGTACCCACCACTGTACTTACAAACAGAAAAGTAAGATAACCCATGGTCTAATAGATTTAATAATCTAATTAGGAAGACAATTCTTATAGTCAGATTCAGATGTAATGAAGATTAAAAAGTTATTAGGATGGAAAAGATCATTAGGGCTCAACATTAGCCATGGACAGCATGGCCAATGAGACTTTAGGGTACAATTGAAGGTTAGATGGCAACATCTAAGATCCCAGAATATATAGTGCTAGGCCAGATGACAAGGTATGGTAGAACTTTGAAATCAATAGCAGGCAGATGTGAATTCAGGACTTGCCTTTGGTACATGCTAAACTATATAATCACTTGCAAAACACATGATCTCTCAGTTCTTCAGGCAATTTTGAAAACATGGAAGACAGAGATGAATTGGTAATCATTATTTACACATTTGGAATCCAGCCAGATTAAATTGAAGGTTCAGAATTCCCCTTTCCCCAAAAAATCAAAAGAAATGACAAAGGTGACGAATAAGAAGAAATATTGAAGAAATAAAAGTATATAAACAACATAAAAAAGTGGAATCTATATATTATACATGTTAACTAGACAGATGATGATAATGGTGGTGGTGGTGGTGGTGGTGGTGGTGATAATGATTATAGTAACAATAACAGAAACAAAATACAGAGAAGAAAAAAATATTGAAAAACAATATTGAAACAAATGCAATTTTGTTATTTTTTAAATTAATAAACATTAAACAGATTGAAGTTAGTTTATAGTTAATGGTTTTATGACTTTGAAATTCCTATTTTTATAATATTACAAATTTATTTTAAAAAAATACAAAAGAATCTACATTTGCCCATCTTAAGTGCTATAACACCTCCCCTGTCAGTCACGATTTTTTAAAGATCACTGAAAGCAATTCAGTAATCATATCTTGTAGTTCTTCCAGTTGTAGTTTAATCAGATCCTAGTAACTTGAACTTATTGGTATTTCAACTTCTACTTATTTTGGGTCTCAATTTCTTGTCAAAAAATAGATTCTATACTTCCTAGTTTAAAAATAATTTCCCTTAGTAAGAAAACAGATGAATGATGAATTCTTTCTCTCCATCATCCTTAAGATCCAGGCCAATGCTTGCTTTTATCTTCCCCCTGCATCCAGCCTAGCTAAAGTAAAGCCCTGTTGTCCTTCATATTAATCAACAATTCCTGATGTATTTTGAGATTTAATGCTTTAGATATTGTTCTTATTAGGCCATGCTCACAGTGCCCTATCCTTCTTTCCACCATCTATGTTGTTGTTGTTCTGTTCAGTTGTGCCTGATTCTTTAAATTCCCATTGACCATACTATCCATGGGTTTTTGTGGCAAAAATACCAGTGTGTTTTTTGCCATTTACTTCAAGGCAAACAGAGGTTAAGTGACTTGCTCAGGGTCACACAGTTGGTAAGTATCTGAGTCTGGATTTGAACTCAAGTCTTCCTGACTCCAGGCTCAGTACCCTATGCACTGAGCCACCTGGCTGCCTCCTATGCCACCATGCATACATGCAATTTAAAAATCCAAATGGGATTGATGAGTTCCATGACCAGTCATATCATTTCATAGCTCTCCATTTTCTGTGTTACTTGATATCATGGACTAGTTTTGTTTTGTTTTTGTTTTTGCCTTTCCTTGTATCCCTAGCATTCCATGTGCCCAGAACATAAATGTTTATTGACTCAACATTAAAATAATTTCTTTTTTTATCATATTCATTTTGCCCTTCAAAGGATCTCATAGCTCCCAACCTCAATTTTCTGAAGAAATTGAGATTATTGATTTCTGCTTATCCTTTTTTGGCCTGAATTCTACTGAATCAATTCCTCTAAAACCTAAAATAAGGGCCATACTCTATCTGTTTTTACAACAACAATAACACCCCCACCAGCAATAACAATAATAGTAACCAACATTTATCTAGTACTTACTATGGACCAGGCATTGTGATAGGTTCTTCACAACTTTTTAATCTAATTCCATCCTCACAACAACCCTGGGAAGTAGGTGGCATTATTAACATCATTTTACAAATGAGGAAACTGAGGCAAACAGGGATTGTGACTTGCCAGTATCAAATCATTAGTAAGTGTCTGAGGCTCAATTTGAACTCAGATATTTCTGATTCTAGGCTCAACACTTCATGCACTGATTAGGATGAGACTTCACAGAATCTAGTCAAGTCAGATAATCTAGTATAATCTCTACCTGAACAACATTCCTTTTCTCTATAAAGTAGAAACTGGTCATCTATCTTTGAAGCAATGATCTTCAGTTTAAAAGAAAAACCCTCCCTCCTGAGGCAGTTTATTTGTTTATTGCACTTTAGGATAGTCCAGATTTCTTCTCCCTGATATCAGCCAACCAGTTAATCATAGAAAAGTCGTTAAGTACTTACCATGTGTCAGAAACTGTGCCAAGCACTAAGCGTCCAAAGGAAGGAAAGGTTAATCCTTTTTTCAAGAGATTTTTAAGCTTACATTCTATACATTCCAATGGGAGAGACTAGATAGATAGATGATTAGCTAGATTGACACACACATGTACATATGTGCATATGTGTCCATGAGTATAGATACACAGCTATATATATGTCAGGGGTATATGTGTGGATGTGGGTTGGTGGGAATGTGGAGGTAGTGCATGGAGGTGAATAAAATGTAAGACTAGAAGGAAGACTGGAAAGAAAGTGAAAATCCAGAGTATAAATATGTTTATATGTAAAAAGAAGGAATTTATGCTTGATCCTCAAAATAATAGGGGACTATTAGAGCTCATTTGAACAGAAAGTTGACTTGATCAAATCTTAAGAACAAAGATTCTTAACCTTTTCTATGCAATGAATCCTTTGTGGTCAGACAAAATCTATGGGTTCTTTATCAGGGTAATGTTTCTAAATGCACAAAACATTGTAAGCAGAATTTGAAAGGAAATCAAGAATATTGAAATAAAATTATTTTTTAAAATTCCTGATTAAGAGCGTCTGTTTTAGAATGATCACCTTGTTAACCTAGTAGATGATGGATGAATTAGAGTACAAATAGATTCCAGGAGGTTAGAAGATTATTTAGAAGACTATTACAGTATTTGTCTATGAAGAAAGTTATGGTGACCTGTACTAGGGTTGTTGAGATAAGAAGACATGAATGATACATGCTTTGAATGTAGAGATAATTAAAAGTGTAAAGTTAGTGAGAGTGATGGGCTGAAAGTAACACTAAGAGTGTGAACTGGGATGATTAGGAGGATGGTAGTGACCTTGATATTAATATGAAAGTTTGGATGATGTGAGAATTTTGGGGAAAAGATCACGAGTCCTCTTTTGGACATTCTGAGTTTAAAATACTTGTGGGTCATCCAGACAGAGACGTACAAAGAACAGTTGGTGGTTTGGGAATATAGCTCTGGAGAAAAGTTATGGTTGGAGATATCTAGGAATCATTTGCATATGATGATACTTGACCCCAGAAGAGCCATTAAGATCTACAAGTGAGATAGCTTAGAAAAGAGAGAGAGAAAGAGAGAGAGAGAGATGAATGTACAGGACCAGACTTGATGGGACAACCATAATTAATAGGAATTACAAAGCAAAAGAGACTGGGAAGGATCAGTCAGGTATATACTAAGAGAACCAGTAGAGAGCAAGCATCTGAAAATCTAGAAATAAAAGAATATCCTGTAGGAGAAAATTATCAGCAGTACCAAAGGCTGCTAAGAGGTTAGCATGAAGGTAGAGAAAAGGATATTGGTTTAGGCAATTGAATCACCAGTAAATTTGAAGAAGGCAGTTTTCAGTTGTATGCAGAAGAAAGAAGCTCCACTGTAGAAGGTATGAAAGAGAGTGATAGGAGAATAATGACAGACTTAAATGATAGGAAACTTTCTCAAAGAATTTAGTAAAATAAAGGGGAGAGGGAGAGAAATATAGGATGATAGCAGCTATGTTAGAATCAAGTTTTATTTTATTTTAGTTTTTTTTTTTTTGGTTCTGGAAAAAAATCATGAATAGGCATGTTTATAGGCAGCAGGGAAGGAGCCCACAGAAAAGAGTAATCTGAAGATTTGAGAAGAGAGGTGTATGATATAGTGAGCGCAATCTTCTGGAGAAGGTAGGAGGGGATAGGATCCAGGTTAGATGTAGAGTGTGAGGGACTGTCTGATGTTGGCAGTTGCCAGTTGGGTGCTCTGGCAAGAGTAGGGTAGAATCTAGGTATTTTGGAAGTCGAGGCAGGGGCTGTGGTAGGCAGAGTCGTGGTGAACTGGGATGGGCTGGGTACGGAGAAGCCCTGAGGCAGTGGGCAGTGCTATGTGAGATAAGCTGGGTGCTAGGAAGTAGCAGAGCTTGTGCTCCTGAGGCAAGGGGAGGTGCCACATGGGAGTGGGATGGCAGAGGACTGAGTTCCCTTTGCTTAGTCCCCTCCCTATATGCAACGTCAACCCCAGACACCTCCTGTGACCTTCCTGAGTTCCTGGGTCCCTTTGTGTAGCACTGACCCCAGACCCCTCCTCCCAGTATCTGAGTCTGACTTCCTAGGTCATGTACTCTGCCTATGAACTAATCCCAGATGCCTGCTCCCTGTGTCCGGTCCTAGCCTCCTGCGTCACTCCCTCCCCCTTGGTGTGCTAAACTCAGACAGCCCCTTCTGGTATCTCACCCTACAATCATTGGCTAGTAAGCAGGCTGGGGAGGAAGGGCTAGGTAGGTATTTAGGAACGAGCGTGGTCAGATCACACGCTCTTTCTTGGCTCCTGCTCAGTTGCTCTGGCTTTGCTGCTTGGGCTTGCTGTGATGGCCTCTGAATAAAGCTCTGGTGTTGGCGCCTCCCAATGGCTCGTCTCTGTGTGTTTATCCGGCTGAGTACCAAAGACTCGGAAGTGAGTATGACTCTGGTAGCCTGCTCCTTATAGGAGGAGACGGTACGGCGCGCGGCCGGCAGAAGGTCGGCATGGCCGGTACAGTAGAGAGGTTTCTTTTTCTTTTTTCTTTTTTCTTTTGTTTTGTTTTTGCTTTGGTGAGGACATGGATTGCTGCTTTGTCTGAAATGGAGTGAAAGAGGAGGTAATGGTGGAAGATTTGTGAATGATGTAAGATGAGGAGGGAAGAGGGATCTCTCCAATTATGGCCTCAGATTATTTGCTGAATTGTGAGTATCATCTTTTTTTTTTTTGGCCTGTACCAGGAATTTTTATTTGTAATTCATTTTCCATTTAATTCTCTCTCAGACCAGGTTATATTTATCTTCTTTTCTTTTCTTTTTTTTGTCTACTTGGTTATTTTTGATGTATGGCATGCAGTGACCTCATTTATTTTTTTTAATTAATTTATTTTGATTTATCAATAATCATTTCCATATGCTTTTGAGTTTAAAATTTTTCTCCCCCTTCCTCCCCACCACCCTCCCCAAGATGGCACACAATCTGATATAGGCTATACATTTACATTAATATTAAACATATTTTCTAATGTGAAAATAATGTGATGTTGTAAGTAGAAATTAAAACCAATAGGAGGAACCATCAGAAAGAGGAAATAAAACTCAACAGAAGAGAAAAAAATAACAATTCAACTTCCATAGTTCTTTCTTTGGGTGTGGATAGCATTTTCCATCACAAGGCCTCTGGAGATGTCTGATCCTTGTATTGCCAGGAAGGGTTAAGTTTATCAATATTAGACATCACACAACATGGCTGTTATTGTGTACAATGTTCTCTTGGTTCTGCTCACTTCACTTAGCATCAGACTATACAAGTGGTTCCAGGTTTTTCTGAAGTCAGCCTGTTCATCACTTCTTATAGCACAATAGTATTCCATCACATTCATATACCACAACTTGCTCAGCCATTCCCCAATTGATGGGCATCCTCTCAATTTCCAATTCTTTGCCACCACAAAAAGAGCTGCTATGAATATTAAGTAATTGGAAAAACATCAGTTGCTCATGGGTAGGCTGAGCTAATATAATAAAAATGACAATTCTACCTAAGCTAATTTACTTATTCAATGCCATACCAATCAAACTACCAAAAAATTATTTCATAGAGTTAGAAAAAATAATAACAAGATTCATTTGGAAGAACAAAAGGTCCAGAATATCAAGAGAACTAATGAAAAGAAATGCAGGGGAAGGTGGCCTAGCCATTTCAGATCTTAAATTGTATTATAAAGCAGCAATCATCAAAAGTGCTTGGTACTGGCTAAGAAATAGAGTGGTAGATCAGTGGAATAGGTTAAGTATGCAAGACACCATGTGACTATAGTAATGTACTATTTGATAAACCCAAAGACCCCAGCTTCTGGGATAAGAACCCATTCTTTGAAAAAAAAAACTGCTGGGAAAACTGGAAAAGAGTATGGCAGAAACAAGGCATAGACCAAAATCTCACACCATATACCAAAATAAAGTCAAAATGCGTACATGATTTAGGTACAAAGGCTGATACTATTAGCAAACTGAGAGAGCAAGGAATAGTTTACCTGTCAAATCTATGGAGAACAGAAGAATTCATGACAAAACAGGAGATAGAGAACATTACAAAAAGCAAAATAGATAATTTTGATTACATTAAATTGAAAAGTTTTTGCACAAACAAAGCCAATGCAACTAAGATTAGAAGGAAAGTAGAAAATTGGGAAAGAATTTTTACAACCAGTCTCTCTGATAAGGGCCTCATTTCTAAAATATATGGAGAATTAAGTCAAATTTATAAGAATACAAGACATTCCCCAATTCATAAGTGGTCAAAGGATATGACCAGACAGTTCTCAGATGAAGAAATTAAAGCCATCTATAGTCATATGAAAAAATGCTCTAAATCACTATTGATTAGAGAAAAGCAAATCAAAACAACTCTGAGGTACCACATCACAGCTATCAGAATGGGCAACATGACAAAACAGGAAAATGATAAATGTTGAAGAAGATGTGGGAAAATTGGAACACCAATGCATTGTTGGTGGAGTTGTGAAATGATCCAACCATTCTGGAGAGCAATTTGGAACTATGCCCAAAGGGCTATAAAAATGTGCGTACCCTTTGACCCAGCAATAGCACTTCTAGGGCTATATCCCAAAGAGATCATACAAGTGGGAAAAGGACTTCCATGTACAAAAATATTCATAGCAGCTCTTTTTGTGGTGGCAAAGAATGGGAAATTGAGTATCACCTTTAACTACATATATTCTACCCTTTATTCCTAGTTGTGCCTTTTAATGCAATCAGAACCAATCACCTATTCCAGGAAACATTCTTTCAAGTACTTAAACTCAACTACTATGTATGGACCTTAGTCTTCTCTTCAGAATAAGAGTCCAAGTTCTTTCCACTAACCTATCTATGTCATGATCTTGAGGACTTTCATCATCATGGATGAACTCCTTTGAATGCTCTCTAGATTATTAATTTTGCTTTATTCTGTGTAGAACAAACCTGAGGAAACTTTCTCAACTAATGTTACTGTTCTGAAGTTTATCAATGTAGAGGGTTTCCTAAGCACTGAAAGGCTAAGGAACTTCATCAGGGTCACACAATTAGTGTATGTCAGAAGTCTTCTTCACTCTAATATTGGCTAGCTATTCACAATGTCACACTGCTTCTCGGTATTTTTCCTAAAATGAAAAAGCTAGAAGAGAAAAACCAGCAAAAACAAACTAATCATGATATGGTTTGAATATTAGAGAGTATAAAAGGAAAGAAAAAAAAATCAGTCATTGCTTCAAGGAGCTTACATTCCAATGGGGGTGATATGTGAGAGAGAGTGAGAGAGAGAAATCCAAAAGTTAGTGAAGCTTAAAACTACCATATCACACTGTTGAGTCATAATGAGATTGTAATCCTTCCATAGTTCCTACCATTTCTATGTCAGAAACTTTTTTTAATGGGCATTATTTGTTCTAGGTAGCAGTTTATTTCAAAAAGCAATTTACCGTTTTGGTTAACCTTTTGAAGGAGTGAAATTATTATTAAGGAAAGTTAAGAATGTGTCAGATACTCTGCAGAAAGAATTCTGAAGATTTCCAAATGGTTGTCGAATCCCCTTAACTAGTATATCATGCCTCCTGGACAGTTTTGTTATCTGTCTTCAGATTTAATACTCTTCCTCCTGAAAAGGTGATTTATAATATTCTCTCATGACAATACTGCTTCTCATTCTTCCTCTGTTGATATTCACTCAAATATTCACCACTATGTTTTTCACTTACTAGCCATATGATCTTAAATAAGTCATCTGGCTTCTTCACATCTGATTCTTCAACTGTAAAACAGGGTAATGAATTCACTAAAGTGTCTCACAGAGAAATTAGGATCAAAAGTTCCAGAGCCCTTAGCCCTTCATGTTCTTATCACTGTTATTATTGTTATGAGACCCACTAAAATGAGTAAAATAAAATACGAAATGCTACAAATGAATACAATTATATTGAAATATAAATTTTCTTAAATGTACACTAACCCTATGCTAAGAAACTCAAGGAGGGAAAGCCCCTCAGCTCATATTCAGAAATGATCTGTATGACAGTGGGCAAATAACTTCAACTCCCTGGTCCCTGTTTTCCCCATTCTTAAAATGAGAGAGTTGGGCTAAATAACCTCTGAAGTCCCTTGCATCTCTAAATCTGTGACCCTATGATAAGTACTCTTGTATAAAGATGATCATAATACTATAATAACAATAATAGCATTTCAATAGTAATTACTAAGTGCTTTATAAACATTATCTCATTTGATCCTCACAACAACTCTGAAAGGTTAGTGCTATTATTAACCCAATTTTTATAAATAAGGAAACAGTCAGATACAAGATAAATGGCTTGCCTAGGGTCACCCAGCTTGTGTCTGAGGTGGGAATTGAAAGCAGGTATTCCTGAATCAAGGTCCAACACTGTCCACTGTGCCACCTAATAACATGATTGGAAATGTTTGCTTGTCTGTTATTGATTGTCTTACGTAGAGCACCTTGGAGTTTATCATTTGTGAACCTGAAATATTTCACTTTGTCCAAAGAACATTAGAAAGCATATTTTAAAAATTAATATTGATATAGGAATAATCCTATCAGAAAATGCAGCAGCTAACATTGTTGGAAAGTACATTTTTATCTAAGGATATGAGTTAAACAGCAGAGAGAGAAAAAGCAAACACAGAAGCAGGAAGTTCACTGATTTCATTCTGTTCCTCCTGGCCAAAGTCCAGTGTCCCCAGGGTCTTAGTGTTTCTACCTCTCACCCCATATTCCATCAGCTTCTCCCCTGATATACACTCCTTATTGGCAGTGCTGACCCTAGCAAAATAGAAGTTGGTTCAGGACTGAAATTTGGATGGCTGTCAAAGCAGGTGTCATGCATCTGGCTTCATTGTACTGCTGGTTAAGAAGCTGGTGTTTTTATTGTTATTGTTGTTGTTATCATTGTCGTCATCTTTGTTTGTCCTTCATTCTTGAAAAGGACAATTACACTGGGGAGGTGAGTAGATGAAGAAAGAGAAGCATTCAAGAGCAGGGGATTTCATTTCGCCTCAGCTTTTAAATACCCTTTATTCTCAGACAAATTTAATCAGATGCTTTAGACTTTGTTTGATGGATAATAACCTACTTGTGACCAATACAGGAAAAATGAAGTCATTGATTCTGGAAGAGGATAATGAAAGGGTCAAGAGGCCTGTATCAGAGGCCTGTTCACTGCACAAATTAGATACCCTTCAGCGATATTATTCACAGGCAGGAGATACTTCCTAATCTGATGGGCACTTGTTCCTGAGTAGTAACAAATTGAAACATTATATATATATCTATATCTATAGATATATATATGTGTGGGGGGGGTGTGTGTGGGTGTGTGTGTGCGTGTGTGTATGCATATATGTATTTATATATATACATACATATATACACATTATGTTATAGATTTTATATATATACATATATATGTATTTATACACACACAAATATACGTATATGCATATCTATGTCCACACATACATTTATCTATCTATCTATCTATTTAGCAATCCTTCATTTTAACTCCTTACCATTTTGCTGATAGCAGTCTTATTCCTGAGGTCAGATGATTTGAAACTGTTATGCAGCAATCTAACAATTTACCCAATCTTTAACATACCACTTAAATGCAATTCCATCCATGAAGCATTTCTTTGGTCTTGCCGTTGTCCAGTGATGTTTCTCTCATTTGACCTCATAGTATTTTATCCTCAGGATAGTAGAATACTTCCTATATCCAGAGCTGAAAGGGACCTAAAAAGTCATCTGTTGGAATCCCTCAATTTCCAAATGAAGACACTTAAGACCAAAGAGATTCAATGACTTGTCCAAGGACACATAGCAAACTGAGTTGAAAACTTATGCCTGTGGGTTTGGTACTTTTTCCTCTATCCCATAATGCCTCTCTCTTTCTCTCTCTCTCATACTTACCATTTTCTAATTTGTGTATACACATACATATATTTTATATATATATATACACATATGCATGTATGCATACATATACATACATATATTTATGTGTATATATACATATATACACATACATGTGTGTATACATATATATACTCTGTGGGCACCTGTCATATCCATTGCCTACCACAAACCTGCTTCAATGAAATGTTCAGCTAAATTAGGGCTGAAACTTCACTTTTATAAATCTCCCTGTGTCCTGAGGTTTTAGAACAATCCAGCGCACATAACAAAAGTTTGATTTCTTGACAAATATTGTTGAATATTTTTGGATGATGGAATGGTCTCTAGAGATCAAAATGTCCAACCCCATAATTTGTAAATGAAGAAACTGAGGTGTGAATAATGATTTCACACCAAATCGCATGAGCATCAAAGGTTTTAGATCTGAAAAGATGCCTTAGTTGAACCACCTCATTGAAGAGATGAGGAAGCTGAGACGGAGATAGCTTAAATCATTTGGCCAAGATCACTTAGCTAGCAAGTGGTTCAGCTGTGTTCTACTCTTTCTAATCCCATCTGGGGGTTTCTTGGCAAAGATATTGGAGTGGTTTGCCATTTTCATCTTCAATTAATTTTACAGATTGGGAAACTGAGACAAGCAGGGTTAAATGACTTGTCCAGGATCACATAACTGGTAAGTTTTTGAGGCCTCATTTGAACTCAGGTCTTTCTGACTTCAGGCCCTGCACTCTATCCACTGTTCAACCTAGCTGCCAGCAAGTAGTAGAGTCAAGCTTAAAATAAAGTTCCTCTGACTCTCAGTCTTATGACATTTGCACTATAATTCACTTCCCTGCCACCACCCCAGATATAACTTCCCACCCCCTTTCCCACACATACTCTATTCCTACCTTAGGAATCCACACCATTGTGTTATTATTGAAGGCATCAAGTCAAGGAGTCTAGGAACCATGATTAAACTGAGAATATCCTTCTCATCAGTCTTTCTCATCAGTCTCTACCCATTGTACTTTGGGTGAATTTATTCCCCAATAGTCAGCAAATTCTCATGCAGTATTACCAACCTCATCCTTCTCACACTGAGAATTACTATGAGGATTGTCCTTACGTGACAGAGTTGACTCCATATTTGACCACTGATTGATTTACTTATGTATAGGAAATCCCAAATGTAGCCAATAACTGTCTTGGTTAGCTATATATTTAGCTATATATTTAGGCAAGGATCATAATGTTAACAAACTATCTATATATTTATAGTTAACAAACTAGCTATATATTTAGGCAAGGGTCACAATGTTAATGAACTATCAAACATTTAATCTACATATATAAGTTTACCAAACTTTCCTAATCTCAGAGCCACTGTGGAGAATAGAAGTCCAGATTACCTGCTGATTGACTATCTTTAAGGTTCCCCTCTTACTCCATCCCTGTGTATCTGTCCATAAATAACAATGAGATATGTGTAGAGACTCATAGTTCTAGGTTCAATAAGGGGTACACATTCTACTGTACACCCAAGCCACCACTTGATTGAATGCCTGTGAGATTGTCAGGGGCAACACATTCACATGTGTGAGTAATGAACTGCCTGACTCTTGACTCTTTAAAATCTTATGTTCTTCTCAGTACCATACCCATGATTTAAGCACAATTAGTACTAGGAATGAAGTTCCATTTGGGAAATTTGAGCTCTATTTAGGAAATGCATCTCTAGAATAGAAAGTCAGTAGGGACCTCCAAGTGCTAGGTAGAATCCCTATGGAAAAAAGTGGCAGGATTCTTGGGAATATACTGGGGAGAAGTTATGAAGGAAACATCCCCCCAAAATTTGCAAAACAGAGTGTGAGGAAAAGCTAAGGCCTATGTTGTTTCTTGCATACAGCTCTCACCCCACTCCTAAGATCTGGTGGTTCCTTTCAAAGGTCTGAGTTTTCTGCTTGGAAAACAGGGAGCATTAATCATTGGCTGGGGCCTGTTGATAAATTTTAATAGTTCTAGGCTAAAGTCCGAGGTTTTTCTATGGTAGTTATAGGATACCTGCTTGCCACCCCTACCCTGTTTCTAAGACTTATCTCAAGAATCCATATGACAATGGCTCCAGCTGTTATAGTTTTTCAAGAACTCTAGAATTAAGAGGTGGCTTCATCTTTTGTCTTTTATCCCTAATGTAATAAAGCTTCAGTAAAATATCAGAAAGAGACTTTCAACCCTTAACCAGGGAAAGTTAAAATTCCAGGTGGAGTAGGGAGGTAGAGGTAAATGATGAAAGAGGGTATTGTTGTGTGTGTGTGGTCACATGAAGGGAACAGTAGAAAACTGAGAGAACTGATGACCACAAGAACACTGAATATCATTTAAAAATACAGTGATTTAAGAGAATGTCTATGTAAAACTCCTGAATGAGAAAATATTTCAGTTATAACTATTAGTAGAAACTCCAGATAAGGGAATAAATTGATTATGAAGACTCCGAAAATGGTTAGAAAGTCTAATAAAATAAATGAAGAATGAGATAAGGAGTAAAATTATAGCTCTTAATGAAAAACCTGCAAAGAGAATAGATTGCTTTGAATAGAAGCTAGAAAACTTTAGGAAAGTAATTAATAGCTTTTGAAGAGAGGCGGAAAATGAAGGAAGCAAATAAAAATGCAATGACTGATAAAACTTATTTTTAAAAAAGTCAAAACAGAACAAACATTTCAGAAATATATATGGAAAATGGATCACAGAAAGCTAATTTAGTAAGCACTGGACTTCTAGAAATTCAAGCAAAAACGACCAACTTTACTCTAAGATACAATTAAACTTGGCCAGAAGTAGTTGAACCAGAAAACAAAGAATAACTATTGTATGCCAGCACCAAAAAGAAATACAAAATTAGCAGTCTACTTTCTGAGCTACGATTACAGTGGTGGGCAGGGTCCCCAGACAGCAGGTGCTATTTGTATTCTGGATTATAGATATAACTGTAAGGAATTGACTTTCTAGTACTTTTGATTGTGAACTTCCAATTTTGTGCTTCCAAATGATAATCAAAAAGGGTTAATTTTTAACAAATATCATTATACTAGAGTAATGTAACAAGAATAGTTAATTCAAAAAAAATTTCCTCAAATGAGGGATGTACTCTTCCTTTACATATACAAGGATGCTAGGGAAAGTGGGTTCAAACTTAAAGTATAAACAATTTGAGCTACTTATAGATAGAATACATATAGCCAAAGGATCAATCACAATAGATGTTTCTGGAAGGCCTTTCTTGACTTCCTTTGCATAGTCCTCATGAGTTTCCCCTTGAGTGTACCACTATCCCAGTCTCTGAAGATTGGTGATTTTCAAGTATTCTATAGCTATCACAAAGTATTCACACATTTTGATACTTCTTCTTCTCTCAAGTGACAACAATCCTTTGTATTTCTCCCATATCCACAACTGTCTGCTTGCTTGTTCGTGCGCTCTCTCTCTCTCTCTCTCTCTCTCTCTGTCTCTCTCTGTCTCTCTCTCCCTCTTTCTCTCTGTCTCTCTGTCTCTGTCTCTCTCTCTGTCTCTCTCGAGTCTGTTTCTACTGGCGCATTGGTGGCATAGTGGATAGACTGCTAGGCCTTGAGTCATGAAGATCAGAGTTCATATTCAGCCTCAGACACTTAGAGCTAGTAAATGTCTGTGGCCAAGGCCAAATTTGAACTCAGGTTTTCCTGAGTCCAGGCCCAGAACTCTATCCACTGCATCACACAAATCATCTAATCACTAACTGCCTCAGTTTCCTCAACTATAAAATAAGGGTGACAATACCTACATTGCATGGTTGTTGGGAGGAGGAACAAATGGGATAATATTTGTAAAATGCTTAGCATAGAGCTTGTTACACAGTAGGTGATATATTTCCCCTTCCCTACTAGTTTAGTCTCTCTAAGAACACCTTAACTGTGTATACATGTCTTTACCCTAAATTTTAATCATAATAGTGAACAATTAACTAAAATATATTTGTCTCATTATTATTGCCATTATTGCTTAATTAAAAGCAACTTGAGAGTAGGATCTGTGGCTTAACCATTTTTGGAGGCCTAGTGCCTAGCATAGTGCCTTTCACATAAGGGATTTTAGTAAATGGTCCTTAGGCTATCTGACTAGCCTAAATGTCATTATTATTGACTCAATATCTCTATAAATGTAAAAGTTACTGTCTCCTCTTACATGTTCCAGATTACTTTGACCTTTTCCATTAGAGTGGGATTTTCACTATCAGTTTATAGGGGGAAAGAAAAGAATCAATACTCAGAAGCTCTGAGAACCCAAATAATTATACAGGTATGAGAAAGAAAAGCAAAACCACTTTGGAAGATATGTATCCATATCTTAATTGGGGGAGGGGAAGGTAGAATCAGTATATGAATCATTCTGAAATGTGTTAAGCCTGTTGTTCATCAATCTCAGGCATGTTGGTAGAGGAAGGGTAAGACATGCAAAGCTGTATATTGCCAAAATCAGAGTCTTGATTTGGGGCATAGTTTGTTTAGAATTTACTATCTACCTAAGAATCTCTGAGAATTATGCAAAAAGAAGTCTGTAGAATCTCTTCCCTCAAATCATCTTACCTTAGTGTTATGGTAAGCAAGGGGTTAAAAATTGACTTTAAAACCAAAATGAGGGCAGCTAGGTGGTGCAGTGGATAGAGCACTGGCCCTGAAGTCAAGAGGATCTGAGTTCAAATCTGACCTCAGACCAAACACTTCACACTTATTAGCTGTGTGACCCTGGACAAGTCACTTAACCCCAACTGCCTAAGCAAAAAAAAAAAAAAAGAAAAGAAAAGAAAAAAAGAGGAAAATGAACAATGTAAGCATGGACAACAGTTAGCTCATGTCCAATTTCAAAAACTGATAATTCACTTGGTGAGTTAAGAAAGACAAACTCTGCGGGCTGTTTTCCCATTCCCTTTCCAAACTTTAGGAGAAAAAAAGATATGACAACATTTGGGGAATTCATTACAGGTAATCTGGTTCACGTTTTGGGAAGAAAAAGGGAAAAAAAATCTGCCTTCAAGGAACTTATATTCTATTTGGAGAATATAACATGCATACAGATAAGTCAATACAAAGGACTTTCCAGAGGAAGATAGCACTAATACCCAGTTGAGGGATTTGAGTTCTGAAAAGGTATTAGGAGGTGCTACATGGAGGCCAGAAAGAGGATTGGTATGGAAAAGGACTGACTGAAATAATGCCTACCTGGATCATAGGGAAGGAGATTTTTGAATGCAATACTAAACTTTGTTTCTGACTCTATTGGGTTTCAGCTACATTCCCTCTTTAGGTCTGCTTCTAATAAGCAACCTTGATGCTTCTATGGGCTTCTGAGTTGGTGGAGTATTGGAGTGGAGGGCACTGTCATGGCTGTAAGTGGTGGATGTGTGTGTGTGTGTGTGTGTGTGTGTGTGTAAGATCTAGAGAGAAAGAAGGTGTGGCAAGTGCTGATAGGAAAATTTCTTCATTTGTTTTTTTTTTTCACTCTGATTAATGAGGCAAAACTCCAGACAAAGAAAATTAAAAGGATCTTATTACGTCAATGTAGCAATACCTATATGACTGATCACGGAAGATCAGTAATGGTTTCAAGGTGGAGCCAGCTTTTGTGGGTAAGTTTAAGACAATTCAGGTAGGTCCACCTCAGCAGAAAAGGTTGAGACCTTTCATATCAGTTCCTCCCCAAGACAGCAAGAACCGGATTTGCAGGGAGGGGTACATGACAAAGATGAAGTAATACAAAAGCTGCCTCTTTCCCCATAGGAGCCTCCCCCAATGCTGATTGATAAGCAGGGCTGGGAACTATGGGAAACTGAGTCAATATAATTTTCAACAGAGGAATGAAAAGTCTCTAGATAGAGGTGACTCTGGATCTCATCCTTAAAGTGAATTAGAGGTCCCAAGGTGTAGAGGGAACAATAGACATAATCAGAAACACCATGCCTTCAGGTCACTGCTATACAAAGAGAATGGTAGGGGAAAAAACAAAAGAAGTGCATTTATTTGTCTATATATTCTCAGCCTCCTTTCTCCTCTCCTCCCCAAAGTGACAGAAAAGATCATTGACTCATCTCATCTTATCCTCCTTCAGATCTGTATGTCGCTGCCAAAAATTAAAGAAGCCAATCAGAAAGGCCTTTAATCCTATAGATCCTTTAAATCCTATAGAAGTACAACTCTGAAAATATCTAAGTTCTTTAGAGATATCTGGATTTCTCACACTTGTGGACTTCTGAATGAAAAATGATACTTGGGCATAACTCGTTTGCTCTGCCTCTCTGTTTGCAAATTTATTTAGTGATTGAAGAGCATGACAATGACTGGTATTTCAGCAGGGATGGGCATGTAGAAATCAAGTGAATGTACACAAAAATAGTCTTTTTTCTTTCTTTCCAAATCACTTTTGCTCAGCTGCCCTGACATATGCCATGCTAGGTCCCAGCTCAGGTTATATTTTTGACACTGTATTGCTCCTGATCTCTCTATTGCCACCTGGGGACCTGATTTGCAGGCATCTAATGTGAATTTTCTCATGAATGTCAATGATATACAGCTATATTTTTCTTTCAAACTTTTCATCCCCTAGGCACTCTGTGCTGTGTGACTACTTCCAAGATATCCATAATGCGATGAATAGCAATAGCTTGTAACTGAAGGCAGGAGAGGTAAAGGGCATTTTGATTGGTTCTGAGAAGCTTTAACTACATCTATGTGTCATTCATGGCTGATTTCCCAAATGGCTCTGTCATTCAGGAGGGACAATGTTCATGTGAATCTAAGAAGGTCCCCTTAGATTTGGGAGGGACAATGGCTCTGGGGATGTTTTTGTTTGCAAATAGCTAAAGTCAGGGATCTTTGCCTTCCTTTAGTGCTCTAGCTGCCCCAAGTACATAGGGAGTGTGAAGGTTGAACACATTATCCTCAACCCAATTCAAATGCAAAATAAAGGCTTAATCTTTGGGGGCTCATCTCCCTTCAATGTACATTCGAACTTCCATTAGCTGGAGGAGAACAGGCCCTTTAGTAGCCTTTGAATTAGGCACTGAAGGCCAATTGCTCCATTGGAGGCTTGTGTATGACTCCCTCTGGCATCAGTGGACTCCCCTATGTGTAACCTACATCCCAGGGCAGAATTTGGCACTGAACAGAGCCATCAGCCTGTTAGCTTTATGGGAGCAGTGGGGAATATTTAATACATGCCTGACTTCTGTAGGGCTTGATCCTGCATAGGCAGAATGTGTAATGGAGGCAGAGGTCCCTTTCCTCCTCCCCTTTCCTGCAAACCCACAATTTCCATGGGGAATGGCACGGACTCAAACCCATGCAAAGTGGCAGAAGTTTACTCTCAGTGATCAAAGTCAAGAGCAGTCCTTGGCCCATATCATACTAGCCTCCCTAAAGCCTATCATACCAACAAGCCTGACTCACCATTCTCATACATAGTCCTGGAAATTGGTACAAGCCATATTTATGCACACAGCGTAATTTGTACTTTATTGCTGGAATTCTAAACACCTCTGGAGATGAAGTAAAATAATATTTTCCATCTCAATTAGGAATGAATACCCCTCCCCCCACCTCTCTGTCTTAGTGCCATTGGTAACAGCTGCTACCTTCTAGCTTAGGAGGATAGTAAGATTAATTAGTAGGTAAAAAAAAAAAGTGAAGAGAGAAGTATAGCTATATATGCATGCTTTTTTCCCCATTAAATATTTGTAAAAGTACAATAAGCATCCTTGTAGTAAAGGATTTCTGATGAGAGTATTTCAATAATTTCATTATCACATTGAAAAAAAAGACTACTGTTATTGTTGTCGCTAACAATAATCCACTTCTTTATTTTCACATACTTTTTTTAAAAAGAAAACAAAGTTGAAGAAATATAGAAATGATAGCTTGAAGGTAAATTATAATCAATCAGTCAGTCAATAAATACCAGACACTGTGCTAAGTAGAGGGGATACTGAGAAAGATGAAAGACAGTCCCTCTTTTCAAAGAACTTGTAGTCTAATGAGGGAGACAACATACAAAGAACTATGTATAATATGTACAGGAAACACTGGAAATGATCAACAGAGGGCAGTCACTAGAATTAAGAGGGATAAAGAAAGGCTTTTTGTAAAAGGTGAGATATTAAATGGTATGTAAAGGAAGTCAAGGAATGAGGAGGGAGAATGTTTCAGGCATATGGAAGACCTAGTGAAAATGACCAGAGTCAGGAGATGAGGGTCTTGTTCAAGTAACCCCAAAGAAGTCAGTGTCACTAGACCAAAGAGTGAGTGTCTGAGGGTGGGCGTGGAAGGGTAGATGGGGTGATAGGAAGAAACGGAAAGCAGGAGAAATATGTGTCTATGTTAAATGTCTAAGGAGATTTACACACTTGACAGTAAAGCATAAGAATGAAACAATAATGGAGAGATTTAGAAGTCCAGGGTTCAAATCCCAGGAGAATTCCTAAATTTAATACTAATTTGACCTTAAGGAAGTTATTTAATCTCTGTGAGTCTTCTTTTCTTTTTCTACAAGGAAAGGAGATTAGACTATTTGATTTCTAAGGTCCTTTCTAGCTCTATGTTAATAATTCTCTGCTCCTATAAATCTGAATGTTATACTACTTGTGACTCTACCAATAACCAGTCAAGGTCATATGGCTGGTTACTGGTAGAGTCACAACTACTGTAGCATAGCATTCACTTTAGTCTTTCAGTCATCCCCATCTGCAAAACTGAGAGACAGTTAGAACATTGAATTTGGAGACAAAAAGACTCAGTTTTTGTTCCCACATCAGCTATATCTTGCTTTGTTACCCTGGACATGACATATTCCTTAACATCTTTCATGGTGTTTCCTTATCAATAAAATGGGAATAATAATAATAACAATAATAATCTATTTCTTAAAGTGTTTATGAGATTCAAAAATGTTAATATAAATTCTTTACAAACCTGTAAGCCATTATTATTATTATGCAGAAACAACTTTGATCTATAAATTGTTTTTTTTTTCAGCCCACCCTTTCTCTATGTGCTACCGAGATCATGGAATTAATTAAATGAACAGTCTGTTCCTGGGATTTATTTTATCCTCTATTCACTTATGGTTATTTACATGAGTATTTTAAATAATTGGGAATAGATCCAACATAGTACAAAAAAGGAAATTCAGAAAAGCAGAACAATGCCTATCCCCCAACTCAATGAAAATTGAAAGTTTCATTATCCCACTAGAAGGAATGAAGACTAAAATATACATCATTAGGGATCATTTTACTTGGAGAAGATTCTTTTGGTTATTGAACGAATAAAAGTTCACATGGATTCATCTTCTAAATAAATAAGAAATTTTGAAATAAAACACTAACAGGAAAGGCTGTACTCCCAGGCTATGGGTACTTGAGGACAAGAAGCCAGTTGAAAAGTGAAAATTATTGCCAGGTAGCTGTTTATTTTATCTACCTGAGGCCTAGTAGATATTTTCTTTTACCTCAGAACTAACTGTGTTATCATTAAGGAGAGGGGTTATAGCTATACCCAATGGCTCACTAAGGTTTGTTGTAAATTATGATTTTCAAGTGCTAAAGAACTCATTTTTCCTATTGTTATATTTTAGAGGTTGGAATAGCAGTAACTTTGTGACTACAGGCCATTCACTTAATGTCCCATTCTCCCGGGAATTGTCCAATAGCATTAGTCATAGATGAAGTACTAGCCTGAATTGGTAGAAAGAAGACACATATCAGGCTTTCCCCACACATTTAAATCAATCACAGATCTGGCAGGGGACAATATCACTCCATCCATCCACAAGCATTTATTTAGCAGCAACCTTGTGGCTAGCACCATGCTTGGACCTTGGGAAAATCAAAAACAAAATGAAAACATTCCTTGTTCTCAAGGAATTTACTCCATCCTGTTGGTATCACACGCTTATCAGTGAAAGATCCAGTATCAGAACACTGAACTAGAACCTAAGGCTCTTAACATACAGACAACTGTTCTTTATGAAACAATGCACTATATGTATATGTATATGTGTATATATATATATATATTCTGAGTTAAATGAATCATATAATGTTTGGTTATTATAGAGACACGGATTTCTTTGTATCTAGTGTTTTCAATCAAATAAAATTACATAAATAAGTGGTTTATGTACTCATGTAAATTGCAAAAAATTTATATATTCAAAGTATTTGTGTATATATGTTCTCTATATATATGTGTATATACACATACATATGTGTGTGTCTGTTTTTATAATGTAAATGAGTTTTCATTTTACCTAACATTTTAATTTAAGAATTGTTTATGGTAGAATTTATTATATGTTTGAAAGTAGATTAGACTAAGAAGGCATGATATTTTCAACTAAATGATTTACATGCATTTTCTGATTCAATCCTAAAAATCACCCTTAGAGTTGGGTGCTATTATCATCCTCTTTTATAGAAAAAGAAACAGTACCATAGGGGTTAAGTAAATTACTCACCATTGTATGTTAGGAGCTCAAACTCACAACCTCCTGCCTCCAAGTACAACCTATTAACTATCATATCACATTTCTTTTCAGAGTACAAGTTAGAGAATACTAGACATTGAGTCAGAAGGCTTAATTTTTATTTTATGGAATGATATCTATAGAATCAGTATCTCTTATCTTTACATCAGCTAGACTTTTCTGTTTCTGTTTACCTCCTTCCCCAGAAAACAATCACTTTTAAATAATTGTATGTATTTCTATGTAATTGTTGATTATCCTTCATTATCAAAGAGAACCAATGACATCATGAGGCTGATGTCTTGATTCATGCATGAGTTGCATTTAAACGAGGCAGAGTTGTACAAAATCATCAACCTCCTTCTCTCTTCCAGATAAAAGTCAAGACAACTGATTATGTCCCAGGATGCAGTGGATGACCTTGGAATCTTCTATGCCTGACCAAACTCTAAATGCTCAACAGTGCCTGATTCAGCCACCTTCATGGCTGTTGGAACAAATTGATCACATCTACCCATTCTGCTGGGGGAAGACTTCACATGCTTGGGTTGAACACCCCCTAACTTATCAATGAGTCTGAGGCCTGTTGGTTATGCTCAACTTGGTTTAGCCCATCTGCCAAGAGAGTTTTACTGGGGTATAGGTGTTGTGTATGCTACAGCTGCATGGAGCCAGAGGTGAGAGTTGAGTGCCAGATAGACAGGAAAGGTAGATGAGCAGCCCAGGGTCACACAGCTAGTAAAGTTATGAGACCAGACTTGAACTCATGAAAATGACTCTTCCTGATTCCAAGCCCAGTGTTCTATCTACTGCACCATTTAGATAAAGGAGAGCATTCCAGGACTGGGGGACAGCCAGGAAAAAAAAAAAAAACATCCAGAGCCAAAAGATAAAGTAGTGAAAGAAAGTATTATTTTTCTATTATATTAATAACCAATCATTAAATTATCATTCAGGTTTTTTGTTTCTATTTCCTCATTCTGGGACCAGCCCATGTAGGCCAGTCGCTAAGTCTCTGAAGGATATTGCTGATAGATGAGGTTACTCCAATCACCCAGGAACATACTCCCTGATCTTTGGAAGGACCCCAGTCAACTAGAAAACCTTACTTTTGTTTAGAGTGTATTTAGAATCTAGTCTGGGTGATGTCAGTTCTAAATCACTAAGCCCATGTCCTGGCAGCCCTCCGCTGGAGTTTACATTGACCTAGCTCATGAAGGAAAAAAAAAATCAACGAGAGTGGTCTGGGTAGAGATGGATTACTTTGTCCAGATTGCTGGAGTGGCTGATTCTCATGATCAAGTCATGTTCTCAGCAAGAGGAGCTAAAGATATTTAGCCTACTTCCTCATTAACATGTCTACCCTTCATTAATTGTTCAGCAGTCAGGATTGATTTCTCCTGTCAGGGGGTTAGGCACTCAGTATCTCCATTTGATGTGTCTTTGGTTATTGAGACCATTAACCATCAAATTATTGATTATCAGCTAGCCTAATTAATAAATTGATTATTAGTTACTCGGAAACTCTATCTCTCAGGCTTTCCATTCATCTCAATCTTTTATTAATGTAACTGCAAGGAAGTCAGTATAAACAAATCAAAGAAAATGGAGGCAGGGGTGGGGGAGGTTTAGTTCATGAAGCCTGGAAAGTTACTGAGTGAAGAAGGTTACGAATACCAAACAGCAGATACTAATATTGCAATTGGAAAGGAAGTTAAACAAACAAAAACTACCACCATCAAAACAAATTAGCAAGAAGAATCATTGTTAAGTCACATTTTTCTATGATATAAAATTATTTCTTCACAAATTGAAGTGTTATTGTTTTCATTTTCCAGGTAAGGAAATTATTTCACAGAACAATTAATGTCAGGGGACCTAGAGGAATGAGGATTTGAATCCCAGTTTCATGACCTCTAATCATTACAAAAATTATTGGAGTTTCCATTGCATATTTGGAACTTCCTCAGCCCTAGGAAAATGTCTTTGATCTTTATATTTAGAAGGGTGGTCAATATCAGCAGTAAAATCAGAGTTTTAGCAATGCTTCCAAAGAAAAGTGAACTCCTATTTGAAAACTAAAGGTCCGAAAATAGACCTCTTTTAGCAAGCCAGAATGTCCTGGGATTGGTGGTCATTCTGACTCCTTACTCCAATTAACATTTGAATTCATTTTATTGAACAATTTATCACAACCCTATGAGAGCCTATTGCCAATGGCACAGAGTATGTCAATAGGAAAATGAGCTTTGAATTAGAGAAATGCATCTTCTGACCAGTCATTATTGGGAGCACATGTATTTCATGAGCACATGAGGATGCCTGACCTGGGACCTGGTGCCTTTTGTTGTTGATAATGACTTATTATGTGATATTACTTAAAGGGCAATCCATGAAAGTTAGCTTTTCTCTCATTTCACAAGTTGAATTCCTGGTCAGGTTAAGCATCATTTTTATTCTGCCTTTCTCTGAACCTGCACAATACTCATATTGCCTCTGGCACTTGGCCATGCCCACACTGCATTTTCTTTCTTTTTACAGAAATTGGACAATGTCTAAACACAAGTAACACCCCTTAGGAAACTCTGCTCTGAATGCATTGATTTAAAATCCCGAGTGGAACTTTTGTGTTGGTTGGAAGTCATACCCCCAAGCCCTGAAAACTTCTTTATTATTTATTTGAGATTCTGTCTTTGAAATTAAGTAAGGTAGGAATGTGATGATGTATCCAAATCATTTCTCAGTCACTGAAGTAATCATTTGGAAATTGTGTGTGTGTGTGTGTGTGTGTGTGTGTGTGTGTTTGTTCCTAGTCAGATTTTGAAGTAATCAATAGGACTCACTAGTGATTCTAAGGGCCCATTAAAATGTCCAAAATAATCAGTTTCACTATTTTCTGAACCAATGATTCCTCCAGACAGACATGTCTTTATGTATATACATAATAAATGAAGGGAACATGCAAAATTTTAATGTACAATACATAATGAAAGAAATGTCTCAGGTGACTAAAAGTAACATTTTCATCTACTACAGAATTTTTTTCTCAGGTTGAAATCTCTGGATAAATGCCACAATCCATTTAACTTTCTTAGTGCACACTGGGAAAGACACAGGTTATATAAGACACCAACTCTGAGTGTCCTTCAAGGCTCTGTCCTGGTCCCCCTTCTCTTTTGACTCTATATTATCTTAGTGATTGCATCACTTCCCATGGGCTCAATTGCTCTTTTTTTTTTCTCTCCCCACATATTAGCATTTTCCCAATTGCATGTAAAGACAGTTTTCAACATTCACTTTTATAAGTTTTTGATTTCCAAATTTTCTCCCTCCCTTCCCTCCCGCCTACCCAAGACAGCAAGCAATCTGATGTATGTTATACATGTACAATCATATTAAATAGAATTTCACATTAGTCATGTTGTAAAAGAAGAATCAGAACAAAAGGAAAAAAAAAACAGGAGAAATAATTAACAAAACAGAAAAGTGAAAATAGTATGATTCGTTCTATATTTAGATACAATAATTCTTTTTCTGGAGGTGGACATCATTTTACATCCTGAGTCTTTTGGAATTGTCTTGTATGATTGCATTGCTGAGAAGAGCTGAGTGTATCAAAGCTGATCATCACATAGTGTTGCTGTTACTGTGTACAATGTTCTTTTTCTGCTTACTTCACTCAGCATCAGCTCGTGTAAGTCTTTCCAGGCTATTCTGCTCCATCCTTTTGCTCATCATTTCGTATAGCACAATATTTTTTCCATTACTTTCATATGCCACAACTTGTTCAGCCATTCCCCAATTGATGGTCATCCCCTCAATTTCTAATTCTTTGCCACCACAAAAAGAGCTGCTATAAATATTTTGGTACACATGGGTCATTTTTCCTTTTTTATAATCTCTTTGGGGTACAGACCTGCTAGTGATATTGCTGGATCAAAGGGCAAGTATACTTTTATAGCTCTTTGGGCATAGTCCCCAAATTGCTCTCCAGAATGGTTAGATCAGTTCACAACACCACCAAAAATGCATTAGTGTTCCTCAGTTTTTATTTCCATACAGGTGAGTCCCAGATTTATGGAACCATTCTCATATTTTTCTAAGCTATAGTCACATATGTCCAACTACCTCTTGGGAATCTCAAATTGTATGTCCTCTAAGCATCTCAAGCTCACTGTGTTCAAAAGAGAACTTATCTCTACCTCCAAATCCTCCTGGCTTCCAAAATTCCCTGTTATCTTCAAGGGTATCATGCTTTTCACCAGTATCCATACCAGAACAATCAATGCCATCCTCATTTTGTACATATTCAAATAATTTTTAAAACTAGTTGTTTCTAACTCTACAACATATCTCAAATAGTCCCTATTTTCTCTGCTCTTACAACCACAATCCTAGTGCAGTAACTTATCATCTTTCAACTGGACTATCACACTAGCTTTCTCACTAACCTCCTTGCCTCAAGAGCCTCTCCACTTTAATCCATCCTCCACTCAACTGCCAAGATGATTTTTTAATGTTACCCTATGGTAATCTATTTGAATTTCCTGAGAAACAAAACCACAATTTCCATCTCTATTCCTCTGCATTACCGCCCCTCTTTGCCAAGAAAGTTATGCCCCACTTTCTTTCTTTATTTTTTTTCCCAAGATTCAGCTTCAATGCCACCTTCTCCATGAGGCCTTTCCTGGTCCTCCCACCTGAGGTTATGTTCCAACCTCTCTGTGTGTAGCTATTTATATTTTGTTTAATACATTCAGATGTACTCGCCTTGAGAACAGGACTAGCGGTTTTTAGTTTCCATTGCATCTCCAGTGCTTAGCACCATGTTTGGCACATAGGAAACACTTAAAAAATAAATTATTGTTGATTACCTGATGGAGAACATGAAATATAAGTTTCTTTATGCAAATAATTTTTATGAGAATTATTTAGCCCAGGCTTTCTTTGCTGATCATTCTGACTTATCCCAGTGACCAGCCTGCTCAAATTTCTAATGCTGTGGAAAACTCAATCGCACATTTTCAAATTCCCTGTGTCCTCATGACAAGATTCTGTAGTCATTACTTATATAATACTAATGGCTATTTTCTTTTTTTTCCTCTTAATTTAAAATAGAATTTATTGAACCAAATCCCACATCTAAGAAAGTTGTTTTAATAGTCAAATCACTCCTTCTTATAGAAGCAGCTATAAGGAGCATTAAGCCTGGAGTCACGAAGATGTATGTTCAAATCTGGCCTCAGACATTTACTAGCTGTATGACCTTGGACATGTTACTAAAATTCTGTCTACCTAATTTTCCTTAACTCTAAAAATAATAATAATAACAACAATAATAATAATAATAACAACACCTTCCACTCAGGATTTTTGTGACAATAAAATTAGATTATATTTATAAAACACCTGACACAGTGCCTAGTACAAATAGGAAGTAATTAATGTTTGTTTCCTTATTTCACATTGAATGTGCATATATAAAGTGTCATTGACTTTTCCTTGGTTTAATTACCAGACTATAAGGCAAAGACCAAAAACAATACTTTTTAGTATTCAGAATGAATTTATCACAGAACTAGTTCCTTGGCATTCACCTAGTTACACAGCATTCACATTGAGAGAACTACTCTTACTACCTACATTTACCATACACTTCTTTAGATAATCTTCCATTAATATTTTAATTCATCCCTAAGGTGGCGTCTATGGTTATGGAATGTTGTGTATACTGTCAGTTTCACTTAAAAAGAAATGTTCATAGTTGGGCAAGGAGGGGTCATATCTAGAAAAGACTGAAAAAACTAAAGGCATCAATAAAACTATAAACAAACAAAACAAAACAAAGAAGGCATATTTCATCAATAATGGCCATTCAATATTTGGATCTACTCTGTCTTTTATATGTAAAGCCATATTAACTTTGAAGATGGAAGCATCTTCTTTCTTATACTCCGTGCAAATGTTTGCAACTTTGAATTACTTCACCACTTATTGTAGCTACCATTGTCACACCGCTGAGGTGGAGATTTAGGTATTATCCAGTTCTATGATCAATGGAGTCAACCAAATTCGGCCCTAAACATTTAGCTAGGACAAGTGAATCTTGTTAATCTGTCTTTCAATCATTCAATCAATCAACAAACATTTATTTAGCATTTATTATGGCCTAGGCCCTGGGCTAGGTACTAAGGATAAAAGAAAAATTGAACAGTTCCCACTCTTATGGACTTAAAACTCTACTGACAGAGATAATATGAATATTGTGTGTGTGTGTGTATGTGTGTGTGTTTGTATGTGTGTGTATGATAAACACAAAGTAAATACAAGATATATGTATAATATATTATATGATATACATGATATATGATTTGTATATATGAAAATATATATATGATAAACACAAAGAAAATATAAGATAATGGGGCCATTAACAGTTTATGGGGTAAATCAGGATAAATGGTTCATATAGAATGTATTACTGTAGCTAAGTTTTGAAAGAAATAAAAAAATAAGAGGTAGAGGTAAGACAGGAATACAGTTTAGAAATGTAGGATGGACAAGGCAAAGGCATGGAGACAGGAATGTTGTGTGTAAGTAACATTAAGAAAGTCATTTTGATTGGATCAGAAATTATTCAGGGGAATAATATATAATAAAGCTGAAAAGGGAAGTTGGTGCCAGTTTGTGAAGTGTTTCAAATGCTAAAGAGAAGAGTTTGTCCATGTTGTGTTATACTCTCTAAGATTACCCTGGTGAGGGTGACCCTGGTGACCTCTCCCTCTTCCCCTAAAATTATAAATGCTTCAAATATCCAATTTTTTTATCTAAAGTGAAATATCTCTTTTTTATTTTAAAGTAGACAGAAGATTTCCATTTTGTCACTTAAAGTGTATGAAACCTTTTAACTCTCTTTCTAAATGAGGTGGGAAGATAGTTCGAATAGATAAATGAACTCAGTCTTTTATAAGCCTTTTGAACTAGTTCCTCACAGAGCTTCTTACAAGAAGCTTTCCGCTTAGTACACTTACATGTGTGTGTATTCACTGTAGATTTTATTTGTAAAAAAATACCACAAAAGACAGGGGGATGATACTGTATATGAAGATACTAGAATACAGCTGTTTTATCAACAAGGTTTTCAATCTGGCAGAAAGTATTATTAAAAAACACCAAGTTAATTATGACCTCCATTCAATCCACAGTTATTGAAGTGATTTTTACACTATTTTAAATGTTTCATTTTTTTTCCAATTACAAGTAACAACAGTTTTCAATATTTTTTTTAATTTTGAGTTCCAAATTTTCTCCCTCCCTCCCTTCATTTGAGAAGGTAAGCAAATTCATATAGGTTATACATGTGCAGTAATGAAAAATATATTTCCATATTAGCCATGTTGTGAAAAAAAAACACAGAAAAAAGAAACCAAGAAAAATAAATATCTGCATTTATACTCTCATTTCTTTATCTGGAGTCTTTCAGAATTGTCTTGAATTATTATATTGCTAAGAAAAGCTAAGTTATTGACAGTTGATCATTGTACAATATTGCTGTTACTATGTACACTGTTATTTTGGTTATGCTCACTTCAATTTGCATCTGTACATAGGAGGCTTTCTAGGCTTTTCTGAAAACATATTCCTTGTTATATCTTAAAAGACAATCATATTCCATCACATTCATATACCACAACTTGTTCAGCCATTCTCAAAATGATGAGCATCCCCTCAATTTCCAATTCTTTGCCACCACAAAAAGTTCTGCTGTAAATATTTTTATACATATAAGTCCTTTTCCTTCTTTTTTAATCTCTTTGGGATACAGACCTAGTAGTAGTATTACTAGGCCAAAGGGTATGGACAGTTTGGTTTCCTTTTGGACATAGTTCCAAATTGTTCTCCAGAATGGTTGAATTGGGTGACAACTCTATCAACAATGCATTAGTGTTCCAGTTTTCCCATATCCCCGTGAATATTTGTCATTTTCCTTTTCTATCTTATTAGCCAATATGATAGGTATAAGATGGCACCATAGGGCTATGTTAATTAGCATTTATCTAATCTATAGGGATTTAGAACACTATTTTTTTTAATATGGCTATAGATAGCTTTCATTTCTTTGTCTGAAAACAGCCTGTTCATATCTTTGACAATGGGGTCAGGGGATGATATAAATTTGACTCACTTCTTTATATATTTGAGAAATAAGACCTTATAAGAGAAATTTCCTATCAATTTTATTTCAGTTATGATTACTAGGTATTTCCTTCTATTCTACTCTTTCTCATTGATCCTTTTCTCTCTGTCCCATCTCAAAAAAGTTTTGCTTCTGACCACTACATCATCCAATCCATTCTCACTTCTATCAACATCCCATTTTCTTATCCCCTTCCACTCTTTCTTTTCTGTAGGGCAAAATAGAATTCTATACTCACCTGAATTTGTATGTTATTAACTCTTTGAGACAATTCCAATGAGAGCAAGTTCTGCATTGTGCACCAGTTCTCCCATCTTCCCCTCCATTGTAAAAACTTTTTGGCACCTCTTTTATATGAGCTAATTTATCCCATTCTCCCTTTCCCTTCCCCATTCTCCCAATGTATCCCTCTTTCTCATCCCTTACTTTAATTTTTGATACCTTCCAATCATAGTCATCTTTTTTCCTCACCCCTTAATTTTATTTTCAAATATAATCCCATCATAGTTAACTTACATCTATGCCCTTTTACTGTATATACTCTTTCTAACTGTTTCAATAATGAAAAAGTTCTTAGGAGTTACAAGTATCATCTTCCCATACAGGAATGTAAACTGTTTAACCTTATTTAATCTCTTATGATTTCTCTTTCCTGTTTACCTTTTTCTGCTTCTAATGAATCTTACATTTGAAAGTCAAATTTTCAATTCAACTCTGGTCTTTTTATCAGGGATGCTTGAAAATCCTCTATTTAATTAAATGTCTATTCCCCTTCCCCCAATAATTATGCATTGTTTTGCTGGGTTGGAGATTCTTGGTTATAATCCTAGCTCCTTTGCTTTACTGAATATCATATCCTAAGATCTCTGATTCTTCATTGTAGAAGCTGCTAAATATTGTGTTACCCTAACTGTGGCTTGAAGATATTTGAATTCTTTCTGTCTCCTTGAAACATTTTCTCCTTGACCTGAGATCTCTGGAATTTATTTACAATATTCATGGAATTTTTCTTTTTGGAATCTCTTTCAAGAGTGGACATGAATCCAGATTCTCTGACAAAAATCAACTGCTGTTTGAACTGCACCTTACAATCTCTCCCAGCTAACATGACTTTGGAGATAAGCTATTTACACCTCTTTTATACTAGTAATCTTCCTTCCCCTTTCTTCTCAAGGTCACTTACAATAATTTCAGTAGAATGCAAGTTCTTTGGAGGCAGGAATTATCTGATTTTTACCTTTGTATTCTCAGAACCTATCTATCACCAAGCCAGGGAAATGCTTATTGAATTCATTTGAATTAAATTGAATTGAAATGAACTGGATCACCCATCTTTAAGACTAAGAATGTACTTTTGCAACTATGTTTAAGATAACTCCAGTAGCAATTCCAGCAGGAATTATATAAACTTTGCCCCCCTGTTGCCTTATAGTTTTGATTTCTCCTACCACTTCTGTATATTTTGAAAACCTGAAGTTCCACATAGCATGATATTTTTAATTGTAGGGATTAGTGACATCTATCTGAAACATGGTTCCCAAATCTTTCTGGATTAACCTGTCTATGCCACTATAGGAGACAGAATCATTTCTAATAATGCTTCTATTGCAACACAATTTGTTTATTCAATTCCTTTTGACTATTTCTGGATTTCCTTCTGTTGTTCAGAAATTTGTTACTTGTTTTTTTTTTAATGTCATGCCAATAAACATTTATTAAACACTTACTATTTGTCATGCACCGTACTAAGTGTTGGGTAAACAACAAAAGTCAAAAACAGTCTCTGCCCTCAAGAAGCTCATAATCTAATGGGAGAAACAACTATGTAAAGACAAGATGTATACAGAATAAATTGAATATAACTTCAAAAGGAAGCCTTCAAAGAATAGCAAACTCTGATATTTAATTGTGACTATTTGATGATGCATTCCTACATATTTATTAAATTCTACATTTTATTAAAATGATATATTGTGTGGTTGCTACCATTCCTTTGCATTTCCATTAGTCTATACACAGGAGCTTTTTTAAGAATAATCTTTCTGTTGTTTCTGGTAGCAAAGATCCAATGTTGTTTCATTTTCATGAATCTCTCTCTGCCAGTTTCTTTAAATTAATCTGCTTGACTGAGCCACTTTTTTGAAGTTTCTTTTGTTCACATATTTTTGTGTGAGTTCATATGGATGCCACAATGCAGAGTTCTTTGCTTCCATTGTGGGATCTTAACTGTTTCCTAGGCTCTTTCAGATGGTACACCAATGGGCATTTGATTAGGTAGGGCATGTGGTGTATGTCTATTATCAGCCTATTACTGTTACTACTATCACTCTGTGAAATGCTGTCAGGCTAGGAAATATTATGATTGACCCTGTTCTTGTTGTTTGTAGTTGTATACAGTAGGTGTTTAGTAAATGTTGTTGATTTATAACTTTACAATATTCATGTGTTTTTTCTTCTTGTGGCTCATGATGAAAAACAAAAGGCATCTATATGAAATAGTTGTTTATTGTTTGCATTAAGGATCCTCATATGATTGAAGGTAGATGGATTAGAAAGATGTTGATCCCATAACCCATGGTTTAACTGTGTCATTTCCATTGGACGGGGTCAAATGGAATCAACAACTCAGTTGCTTGCAATTCTCTGATATGTGAGCTCGAATGCAATGTTCTAAGATGCAATAAACTTGTGTGATAATTTAGTCCTTAAGACTTTGTGATAATGGTTCATTTTACTTAGAAATCAAGTTTGTTTCTTAGACTTTAAAAGGGAGCTATTTAATACAGAATAATCCATTTTATGACATCAACTACTCCCAGGCTCACAATCTTCATAAGAAAAATAACTTGTTATTTACTGATTCTCTAACCAATAATCATAGTATAATAAGTTATAATTTTGAGGGGAAATGCATATATATGTCTCATTTATTCACTGGAAAATATGTGGATTTAAAATATGTTTCAAATCATAGATTATTAACTTGAATAATCATCAGTATCTGTGAATATATGTAGTAACTACTTACACTGAGAAGATTGCTACTTAATGATAATTATGCTACAAGTGTTTTAACATTTTAATAGATAAAGGCAATATGTTTATAGAAAGAACTTTCATATGAAAAGTACTATTTATCTCCTCTTAGTATGGTATCACATACACATACTTTTTTTAGGATTTACATTCCCCTTGAACTAGATTTCTATCCATATTCACATTGCCATGTCTTACAGTGTGGCAAAAGAATAGGCAATGTTACAATACCAGGATTCCTGGAATTTGTCATTAGATAAATAATGCCTCTGGATTCTGGGACATGGGCATCAAGGTGAGAGAGAATGAAAGCATTTGTAGATCTTGTTGCTTCCTTATTAACTTTCTGCTGGCCAACCTTCAGGTGTTAATAAAAATATCAAAGCATAAGATTATTTTGGGACAAAGAAAATATTCATAACTAACTTATAGAAAAATATTTGGTGCATTTAGACCAGGAAAGAAACCCATTCTTTTCCTGGTCTAGACAAAGAGACTAAGTAAACAAATTGGGTGAAAGAATTTGCTGATCCAGAAAAACACACACACAAACACACACACATATGCATGTGTTCTTTGTCATCCATTTTGTATATGTGTGGGAAAAAGACCCCCTCCCTCTCCCTCCCTGTGTCTTTCTCTATATATATGTATATACATATACACACATATATACATACATGTATATTATATATAATACAAACATATACCCATATATATGCATATGTGTGTATGTATGTGTGTATATCATATATCATATGAGAGCAGAAGTTGTTCTTCGTTTGGTTTGGTCTTCGGATCCCTATCACCTAGAACAACACATTGAGAATGATGGGTAAATAATAAATTGGATTGGAATAGAATGCATAGGATAAGACAGGATAGGATAGGGTAGGGTAGGGTAGGGTAGGGTAGGGTTGGGTAAGGTAGGGTAGGATAGGATAGGATAGGATAGGATAGGATAGGATAGGATAGGATA
>NW_020954551.1:24007360-24065294 GCF_900497805.2 Vombatus ursinus | reverse complement strand
TAGGATAGGATAGGATAGGATAGGATAGGATAGGATAGGATAGGATAGGATAGGATAGGATAGGATAGCATAGGATAGGATAGGATAGGATAGGAAAGGATAGGAAAGGATAGGAAAGGATAAGATCAGATAGAATAGGATAATACAGTTTTGGGTAGGATTGGGTAGGGTTAAGGTAGTCTAGACTAGGCAAGGACAGGACAGGATAAAATATTCTTGTATTATATAAAAGTACTAGACTTGTATTAAGAATATTTTGATTTACTCCCCCCACTTCAACCCTTTATATCTATTGTCTGTGCTTGAGTCTAGCTAAATTTAAAGAGGTTTATTTCAAGAAGCTTGATTTTGAGGGTAAATATATCAATTAAGCTTAGCTAATGAGAAGTGAGCTTGGGGCAGGTCAATAGGGATTTGGGGTTCAGAAATATAAGGAAAGGTTGTTCTGGAAAGATAATTAACAATAGGAGCAGTTTAAGTTCACCAGGATCCAAGAGAAGATTCATAGATATCTAACTTTCCTTTCTTTTGTTTGTTATATCACACGACATATGGACTAATACCAATCTAAGGTTATAAAAATAATATTCAATTTTACCAAAAAAAAGAAACAGTAAGTCTTGACCAGTTAAAGACAGTGAGTTCCAGGCAGACAAACTAAGATTAAAATAAATAGTTTAAGGGTGAGAGGACTCAAAACTGCTAGATGACAAAGCATTAAAATCTCTAAGATAAGCAAATGGACACAAAAAGAGCAGAAAATGAGTGAGAGAGAGAAAGACAGATAGACAGACAGAGAGTCAGAGAAAGAAATAAGGAAGTCAGAGTCAAAGACAATTGATTCCTTTAGATTTGGTATGAAGGGTACAGAAGGGCAAGGGTGGAGCTTTCCCAGATCCATAACCATTGAATGTAGAATGAGAGACATGAAAAATTTTAATTTCCTTGAGAAAAGAGAGTTTAATTTTTGGCTTGAACCCTAACTTTAACCAATCACCTAGAATAGTGCCTGACATAAAATATGACTAATCAGTAATTACTAATTAAATTATTTACATTCATGATAAAGAATGTTATGTTTCCCTGATAATTATTAGGAACACTTTATAATATGTTTGTGGTGAAAGCATAGTAAATATCTGGAATAGAAAGGTACCTGTGGGGTGTTGTGCAAAGAGTCCTGACTTTGACAAAGAAATCAAAGCTATCTATAGTCATATGAACACATGTTCTAAATCACTATTGATCAGAGAAATGCAAATTAAAACAACTGTGAGGTAGCACCTGACACTGATCAGAGTGGCTAATATGACAAAAAAAAAAAGGAAAATGTTGGATATTGGTGGAGATATGGGAAAACTGGGACAGTAATACACTGTTGGTGGGGTTGTGAACTGATCCAACCATTCTGAAGAGCAATTTGGAACTATGCCCAAAGGGCTATAAAACTGTGCATACCTTTTGATACAGCAATGCTAGGTCTATAGCCTAATGATATACAAAAAAGGGAAAAGGACCTATTTGTATAAAAATATTTATAGCAGCTTTTTTATTTTGGTGGGTAAGAATTTAAATTGAGGGGATGCCCATCAATTGGGAAATGGCTAAACAAGCTGTGGTGCATGATTATAATGGAATTTCATTGTACTATAAGAAATGACAAATAGAATGATTTAAGAAAAACCTGGAAAGACTTACATGAGGTGATGCACAGTTAAGTGTGGAGAACCAGAAGAACTTTGTACTTAGTAATAGCAATATTATTTGATGAAGACCCATGAATGACTTAGTTATTCTCAGCAGTACAATGATCCAACATAATTCCAAAACAACTAATGATGAAGCGTACTATTTGCCTTCAGAGAAAGAATGAATATTGACTAAATATAGACTGAATAATGCTACTTTTCACTTTCTTTCACTTTTTCTTTTATTTGAGTCTTCTTATACAAAGTGACTAATATAGAAATGTTTTACATAATTGCCCAGGTATAACCTATATCTTATTGCTTACCTTCTCAGGGGAGATGGGGCAGGGAGGGATAGAATCTGAAACTCAAAACTTTAAATAAAATCTTTTTAAAAAGAGCCCTGAACTTGGAGGCTAAAGACATGGGTTCAAGTCATGCTAATTCCACTTAATTACATCTCCTGGCTTTATGACCATAGCATTGGATTCCAGATACAATAGGCTTGTTTGGAGTATTAAAGAAGGCATGTATGCAAATTTCTAACTCTAACATTGAAATATGTCAATGACCTAAGATTTCACTGGTGTGGTAGGGGGAAAACACTTGATGGTCAACTTTATTTCAGAGAAAAGCATTTCTCTGAAAAGAAGCCATACTTTTCTTCAGGTGATATGCATCCAATTCTTCACTGGGACCAAGCTCAGAACCTTTTTAACTAATTGGAACCTTTGGCCAGGAGGCACAGGAAACCTTCCTAAATCTAAAGTGGAGGGTGCGGTGGAGTGTTTCTGTCCACCAGCTTCCCCCAACTTGGCTTGGAATCCCCTGTTTCTCTTGGATAGGGGCTTTTTTTTGAAATCCTCCCTTCTCTCTTCCTCTTTCCTCCCTTGCTAAGGGTAGGCCATAGCTTACCAAAAGTGGCCAAAGCTTTCTATTCACAAACTTAGCTTTTATTTCAAGTGGAATTTTATTTTTTCAATTACATGTAAAGACAATTTTAACACTCATTTTTATAAGATTTTGAGTTCCAATTTTTTCTTCCTTCCTCCTTACCCCTTCTCTAAGATAGTAAGTAATTTGACATGTTATATATGTGTAATAATGTACAACTTATTTCTGTATTACTCATGTTGGGAAAGAAAAAACAACAGGAAAAACTACAAAAAATTTTAAAAATGAAAATAATATGCTTCTACCTGCATTCAGACTTCATTGGTTCTTTCTCTGGAGGTGGATAGCATTTTCTAACATGAGTCTTTTGGAATTGACTTGGATTATTGTATTGTTGAAAAGAGTTAAGTCAATCATAGTTGATCATCATGCAATGTTGCTTTTACTGTGTACAATGTTCTCCTGTTTCTGCTTACTTCACTTAGCATCAGTTTATGTAAGTCTTTGCAGGTTTTTCTGTGCCATCCTCCTGCTCATCATTTCTTATAGCACAATATTATTCTATTACATTAACATACTACATTGTACCACAACTTGTTCAGCCATTCCTGAATCGATGGGCATCCCTTCAATTTCCAATTCTTTGCCAATGCAAAAAGAGTTGTTATAAATATAAATAAATAAATCTACATGTAGGTCACTTTAACTTTTTAATGATCTCTCTGGGATACAAACCTACTAGTGATATTGTTGGATAAAAGATTATATACAGTTTCATTGCCCTTTGGGTATATTTTGAAATTGCTGTCAGAATGGTTAGACTAATTCATAACTCCACCAACAGTGCATTTGTGCCCCAATTTTCTCACATCTTCTCTGAAATTTATATTTTCCTTTTCTGTCATATTAGCCAATCTGATAGATGTGAAGTGGTATCTCAGAGTTATTTTAATATGCTTTTTTCTAATCAATAGTGATATAGAGCATTTTTTCATATGGTTATAGATAGCTTTGATTTCTTCATCAGAAAACCAACTATCTGTTCATTCCCTTTGACCATTTATCAATTTGGGAATGGCTTGTATTTTTATAAATTTGACTCAGTTCTCTTTATATTTGAGAAATGAGGCCTTTTTTAGAGATACATGATATAAAATTGTTTCCCAGGTTTCTGCTTTCCTTGTAATCTTGGTTGCTTTGTTGTTTTATTTTTTAAGCAAAATTTTTTTAATTCAATATAATCAAAATAATCCATTTAGCATATTGTCATGCTCTCTATCTTTTGTTTGGTCATAAATTCTTCCCTCCTCCATAGATCAGAAAGGTAGACTATTCCTTGCTCTCCTAATTTACTTACCATATTACCATTTATCTCTAAATTATGTACCCATTTTGACCTTTTCTTGGTATACAGGGTGAGATGTTGGTCTATACATAAACTTAGCTTTCAAGAACCCAGGGTAGTCTGCATACCATGGTGAGTCAACTAGGTAGATATTTCAATAGTGACACAGGAACAGTAATTATTATTGCCATTTCTCCTGCAGAGGAGTCAAAGGAATTCAGAAGAAAAGGAAAATATGAATAGGCAGAAACCATTAAAGCTTTCCAGCAAACTGAGTAAGGAATAAGGTGTTGGTGTTGATCCCTTTCTTCATCCCAGTCTCTAATATCATGGCATCATTAACAACTGCTGAGGATTCTTGAAAAAAAATGCATGTTTGTGACTTGGGTATTTTTTTCTTCATTCATCCATTTATTTGTACATTTATATATTTGATCAAATATTTTTTACTCACTTCCCATTCATTCATTTATTCTTTCAACTGTTTCATTAGTTCATTCATTTACTTATTAATCTATTCATTTATTTATTTATGTTTACTTTTTTTACCCATCAATCTATTCATCTATCCATCCATTTGTCCATCATCATTAAAGTCTGTGGTTTCATCTATTTAGGCAACTACTTGATGTAGAATCTCCCTTCTCTTATAGATCCACAACTCCTTTCAACATAGTTCTAGAAAGTTTAGGGAATTAAGAGACTAAGTTATTTGTCCTGGGTCACATAGTTCTAATGGGTCAGAAACAATATTTGCTCCCAGATCTTCCTGATCTTATTCCAGCCTCCTGTCCATAGGTCTTTATATTCAGCACATGTTTTACTTAACCTTGTGGATATGTGTATGCATATATGTATGTGTTGTACCCTTTGGCAGCCTGGTGAAACCTAGAGATCCCTTTTCAAAATAATCCTTTCAAATTCACAAAACATAAAGCATAAAATTTAAGAGGAAGCTCATTATATTGAAATAGTTATTGACATACTTCAGAACTTCACAGACCTCAGACTAAGGAGCTTTGGTATAAAATATGATGTTTCAATGGTGAATATATTTAATATAGGACTGTGTGCTGTGACAAAATAGAAAGTAAAAAGTCATAAATTGTCACATAACTTTTATTTTATAAATATGCAATTCAGAATATGGGTATCAATTTGTAGGCCTTATTTTCTTGTGTGATTGTTTCTTTGAAATCATCATTGTATGTCAGTAACATCTTAGTAAGAGATTTGTCTTTTATCATTACTTATTAAGCACTTTTTTTTATTATCTGTGATAAGAAACCTTCATTTAGGGAATCTTTACATGGTTAATTCTAGATTATAGCTTCTATCTGTTAGGAAGTCAATTAATTTTGTTTTTAAGTTCCAGGTTTCTTGTTCTAGTTTGTAATCTTCCTTTGCCATCAATATTCCTGGGCATTCCATTAAGCAATTACTATAATGTGAATTTTACATTTCAATCCAGATTTAAGGAGCAGGGGACCTTCACATGAGCATGGCTCTTTTTCAATAAATTGTAGATTTTTAGTACCTATCGATTCTTTGGACTAGAATGGGATTCCAGATAAAATGCTATTGAGATTCCTTGACCGAGATCTTATGTACTCCAATTGTGGTCCTCTATCAAAGACGCTATGCTGCATGTTGACCTTCATCTGGTCCAGTCAATTCAGTTGATAGAACAGAAAACCAATGACTAAAGAGGCATTTAAATTTCAGGTCAGCAAAGTTTAGACAGCAAGTTATAAGAGCGACTAGAATCTAGGTTTAGTACTATACCCATCACATCAGAATGCATTTCAATATACTTATTTTCATTTCAGGGGCATTTCTTTACTGTAAGTACTCTACACTTAGAACAAGGATTGGAAAGTGTGATATGCTTATTTTGTCTGGAATCATTAACTCATGAAGAATTTGAATCTTACTGAATGCATTACATTTCATTGAATTCAACAAATGCTTATCAAAGACTTCTTCTTTTCCAGATGCTTTGCTAGGCACTGATGGTTGTTATGTAATCATTCCGTCATGTCTAACTCTTCATAACTCCATGGATCATAGCACTCCAGGCCCTTCTATCCTCCACTATCTCTTCAGAGGTCTATCATATTTAACTCTTCTAAAATTCTATTGACCTTTTTAACTTCTTTCTTTATGCTATGGTTAGATTTATCTAGTTCTGAGAGGGCAAGGCTGAGGTCCCCCACTAGTATAGTTCTGCTGTCTATTTCTTCCTAGAACTCACTTAACTTCTCTTGTAAGCATTAGGATGCTATACAACTTGGTGAATATATGTTTAGTATTGATATTACTTCACTGTCTATTGTAACTTCTAGCAAGATAGAGTTTCCTTCCTTATCTCTTTTAATTAAATTAAATTAAATTTATTTAAATTAAAATTTAATTAATTATTATTTAATTATTTAATTAAAATTAAATTAAATTAAATTTAAATTTAAGTTTGCTTTTGCTTTATCTGAGATCAGGATTGCTTGCCCTGATTTTTTTTAAACTTCAGCTGAAGCATAATATATTTTGCTTCATCCTTTTACATTTACCCTGTAGGTATCTCTCTGCTTCAAATGTGTTTCTTGTAAACAACATATTGTAGGATTCTGGTTTTTAATCCACTCTGCTCTACACTTTTATTTTATGGGAGAATTTATCCCATTTGGATTCATAGTTATAATTGCTAACTATATCTCCCCATCCTATTGTTCTTCTGTTTATACTTTTCTATCTTCTTTCAACTTGTCTGTCCTCACCAGTGTCTTGCTTTTGACCACCTCCTCCTTCAATTTGCCCTGTCTTCTCTCAGCCCCCACTTTACTTTCCCCTCCTACTTCTGCCCTCCCTTCTACCAATCTGCTTCCCTTCCTGTTTCTTTCCCCTTTCCCCTCCTACTTCCCTATAAGGTAAAACTCATTTCTACACCCAAATGAATGTGTATGTTAGTCCTTCTTTGAGCCAAATCTGATGAGAGTAAGGTGCAAACAATGCTCACCCTTCTTTCTTTCTTACTATAACAACTCTTTTGTGCCTCTTCATGTAATATAATTAAACATATTCTACCTCTGCCTTTCCTCTTCTCCCAATACAATCCTTTTATCACTGTTTAATTTTTTTTCATATCATCATATCAAAATCAAGTTATACCTGCACCCTCTGCCAATGTATACTCCTTCTAACTTCCCTAATACAGGTACAGTTCTAAAGAGTTATAAGTATCATCTTCCCATATAGGGATGTAAATAGTTTAACCTTATTGAAAAAAATGTTTATTTCTTTCCTGTTTACCTTCTTATGCTTCTCTTAAGTCTTGTATTTGAAAATCAGATTTTATGTTCAACTCTGTTTTTTTTCATCAGGAAAGGTTGAAAATCCTCTATTTCATTGTATGACCATCTTTTCCCCTGAAAGATTATGCTCACTTTTGCTGAGTAGTTGATTCTTTGTTGTAATCCAAGCTCCCTTGCCTTCCAGAATATCATATTGCAATCCCTCCAATCTTTTAATGTAGAAACTGTTAAGTATGGTGTAATCCTGACTGTGGTTCCTTGATATTTGAATTGCTTCTTTCTGGCTACTTGCAGTGTTTTCTCTTTGACCTAATAATTCTGGATTGTGGCTACAATATTTCTTGGAATTTTTATTTTGGAATCTCTTTCAAGAGGTGATTGGTGGATTCTTTCAATGACTATTTTACCCTCTGGTTCTAGGACCTCAGGGAAGTATTCTTTGATATTTTCTTGAAAGATGCTGTCCAGGTTCTTTTTTTTTTTTGATGATGGTTTTCATGTTGTCCAATAATTTTCAAATGATCACTCCTGGATCTATTTTCCAGGTCAGTTGTTTTTTTTTTTTTTTTCCAGTGAAGTATTTTACATTTTCTTCTATTTTTAATTTTTTTTATTTTGTTTGACTGATTCTTGATGTATCATAGAGTTATTAATTTCCACTTGCCCAATTATAATTTTTAAAGAATTATTTTCTTCAGTTAGCTTTTGTACCTCCTTTTCCATTTGGGCAATTATACTTTTAAAGAACTTTTTTTCTTCAGTGAATTTCTCCCCCATTTGGCCAGTTTTATTTTTAAGGAGTTGCTTTCTTCAGTAAATTTTTGTGCTTCCTTTTCCAAGTTGTTGACTTTTTTTCATAATTCTCTTGCATAACTCCCCTTTCTTTCCCCAGTTGTTCTTCTACCTCTTATTTGATTTTTAAGATGCTTTTTGAGCTCTTTCAATAAGTCTTTTTGGGTCTGAGAGCAATTCATATTTCCCTTTAAGTCTTCACATGAAAGCATTTTTAAATTGTTGTCTTCTTCTGAATTTGCATTTGATCTTCCCTGTTGCGATAGTAGCTTTCTAAGGTCAGGGCTCTTTTTAGTGTGTGAGAGTGTGTGTGTGTGTGTGTGTGTGTGTGTGTGAGAGAGAGAGAGAGAGAGAGAGAGAGAGAGAGAGAGAGAGAGATATTTTGCTCATTTTTAAAAATTGAGCTCTGCCCCTAGGGTATGGGGGGACACTGTCCCAAGTTTGTCGTGCTGGGGGTCAGAAAACTGGTCACTGGCTTTCCACACAGGGGACTCAGGTGCTAGCAGCATGCCACTGTGCTGGGATGGCCCAGTCTATTTGTTCCTTTTATGCCAAGATTCTGGGGCTGGCAGTTTGTCTTCTGTGCTGGGGCTGGAAGCCTCACAGCTGGCCTGCTATTGAGCCAGGACCAAAGAACATAAACTGCTGATCTTGGCTACTGCTAAGAGCCTCCTGCTGGCTTGCCTGGACACTGCCTGTGCTAGGCTGTACCACCTTTTTATGCAAGTGAGACAGACCTTTCCTGAAGTTCTTCTTTCTTATGGTAATTCTTATTTATTTTTGCTTTCAACATTTACTTCCACAAGATTTTGAGTTCCAAATTTTCACCCCATCTCACCCCTCCCCCCAGTCCAATATGGCATGCATTCTGGATAGCCCTTCCCTTAGTCTGCTTTCCCTGCTGTCTCTCCCCCTCTTCTGTTATCCCCTTCCCCTTCTATTTTCCTGTAGGGTAGGATACATTTCTGTACCCCATTTCCAGTATTTCTTATTTCCCAGTTGCATGTAAAAACATTTTTTAAACATGTGTTTTTAAAACTTTGGGTTCCAAATTTTCTCCCTCCCTCCCTCGCCACCCACCCTCACTGATAAGGCAAGCAGCTAAAATAGGATGTATATGAGCAGTTATGCAAAACACTTCCATAGCAGACATGCTGTGAAAAACTGACTCTATTTCCCTTAATCCTATCCTGCCCCCCTATTTATTCTATTCTTTCTTTTGACCCTATCCCTCCTCAGAGGTATTTGCTTCTGATTACCCCCTTTCCCAATCTTCCCTCCTCTCTATCATTCCCCCTACTCTCTTGTCCACTTTCCCCCCTATTTTTCTGTAGGGTAAGACAGATTTCCATACCCAATCGAGTGTGTATGTTATTCCCTCCTTAAGTCAAATTCTATGAGAATAAGATTCACTCATTCCCTCTCACCTTCCCCATTTCCTCTCCATTGTAAGAGCCTTTCCTGTTTTTTTTGTGAGATAATTTACCCCATTCTACCTCTCCCTTTCTCCTTCTCCTAGTATAATCCTCACTCCCCCCTTAATTTTATTCTCCAAATATGACCCCTTCATCTTCAACTCACCCTGTGCCCTCTATCTATCTATCTATATACATATATATATTTTTTCCCTCCAATTACCCTAATACTGACAAAGGTCTAATAAATTACAAATATCATCTTTCAATGCAGGAATGTAAACAGCTCAACCTTAATAAGTCTCTTATGATTTCTCTTTCCTGTTTACCTCTTCATGTTCCACTTGAGTCTTGTATTGGAAAGTCAAAGTTTCTATTCAGCTCTGGGCTTTTCATCAAGAATGCTTGAAAGTCCTCTATTTCACTGAGTGACCATTTTTTACCCTGAAGGATTATACTCAGTTTTGCTGGGCAGGTGATTCTTGGTTGTAATCCTATCTCTTTTGCCCTCTGGAATATTATATTCCATGCCTTGAGGTCCCTTAATGTAGAAGCAGTTACATCTTGTGTTATCCTGATTGTGTTTCCACAATACTTGAATTGTTTCGTTCTGGCTGCTTGTAATATTTTCTCCTTGACCTGGGAGCTCTGGAATTTGGCTACATTATTCCTAGGAGTTTTCCTTTGGGGAATCTCTTTCAAGAGGAGATTGGTGGATTCTTTCAATTTCTATTTGGCCCTCTGGTTCTAAAATATCAGGGCAGTTTTCCTGGATAATTTCTTGAAAGAGGATGTCTAGGCTCTTTTGTGGATCATGGCTTTCAGATAGTCCAATAATTTTTAAATTCTCTCTCCTGGATCTATTTTCCAGGTCAGTTGTTTTTCCAATGAGATATTCCACATTGTTTTCTAATTTTTCATTCTTTTGGATTTGTTTTACAGTGTCTTGATTTCTCATAAAGTCACTAGCTTCCAATTGCTCTATTCTAATTTTTAGGGAAGTATTTTCTTCAGTAATCTTTTGGACTTCCTTTTCCATTTGACCAATTTTGCTTTTTAGGACATTCTTCTCCTTATAAGCTTTTTGTACCTCTTGTGCCATTTGGGTTAGGCTATTTTTTAAGGTGTTATTTTCTTCAGTATTTTTTTGGGTCTTCTTTAGCAAGCTGTTGACTTGTTTTTGATGATTTTCTTGCATCACTGTCATTTCTCTTCCCAGCTTTTCCTTTACTTCTTTTACTTGCTTCTCAAAATCCTTTTGGAGCTCTTCCAAGGCCTGGGACTGATTCATATTTTTCTTGGAGGCTTTGGATGTTGGAGCTTCAGCTTCATTGTCTTCTTCTGGTTGTATGTTTTGATCTTCTTTGTCACCAAAGTAAGATAATATAGTCTGACTCTTTTTGTGCTGCTTACTCATGATCTCGGCCAATTACTTGAGTTTTAAACTCTTTGTTAAGGTAAGAGTCTGCTTCCAATGTGGAGAATGTACTGTCCCAAGCTTCAGGGGTTTGGACAGCTGTTTTCAGAGATAATTCTAGGGACTTGAAAATTTTCAGTTTTTCCAAGGTGTATGATAAGGGGCGAGGTGTCTCCTCTCCACCGCCACAACAAGCTCCACCATGCCAGTATTCCTCCTTTGCCCAGGACCGCCTCTCAGAAGTGTGACCCAGATCCAAGCAGTGGTAAAGCAAGAGATTCTTGCCTCAGCACTGGCAAAGAGATCCCTGCAATTTCCCTTCTGATCAGCCACTGGATTCCCCTTCAGTCTGTGGACTGGAAGCTAAGGAAACAGCCCCGGCCATAGGCCACGCTCGAGACTTGTGGCTGAGACCTAGCTCCTCTCTCACCAAAGTCACAGACTTTTCCCACTGACCTTTCAAGATGTCTTTAGCATTCATGGGTGGAGAAGTCTGGAAACTGCCACAGCTGCCAGTGATTCAGTCCTCTGAGGCCTGCTCCAGGTTTGCTGCGGCCTGTGCGTTCACACCAAACTGAGCTCCCCTTCCCTCTCGGCATGATATACCGTTCTTATCAACCATCCAGGCTGGAAATTTGTTTCACTCTGTCTTTTTGTGGGTTCTGTGGCTTTAGAATTTGTTCAGTGTCATTTTTTATAGGTATTTGGAGATGTTTGGGGGAGATTTCAAGCAAGTCACTGCTTTCCCTCTGCCATCTTATCTCCTCCTCCCTCCTGAAGTCCTTCTAAATTATTTTAAGCTGGAAAATTATTTTACTCCATCTTTTTGTGAGTTCTATCACATCATATTCTGACAGAAATAAGGGAGACCTCAGGCAATTTCATAGCTTCTCTCCACCATCTTGGCTCCACCCCCTCTGCTATTTCTTGAAGTTTATCCAAGTTCATGTTCATTGTTTCCAAGATACTATCTTTCCATTTCATCCTCTGACAACCCCTTTTTTGCTTTTGGCTTTAAATCCATCTCAACAGCAGGGTCTTTTCCCAATGAATCATGATTCCTTATTATGTTGCAAAATTATTTAAGCTTTAGATTCAGTATTTGACCTGACTCATTTAGAGACTGTCTCCTCAAGGAGCTTGGATTCTACTCTAGTATGGTTTGACTTTTATCTAACTTTTTATATACTCAGGGAAAGATGATGGTTTAGGAATAAATGTACTGTCTTAGCAGTCAGAGGCCTAGGTTCAGACCTCTGATTTGACATTCACTACCTCTATCACCTTGGGCAAGTCACTTCAAGTCAGTTTCTTCTTTTATCCAGTCAAGTGAACTCAACCAGCATTTATTAAGGATTTTGTCTATGTTAGGTACTGTGTTAAACCCTAGAAATCAAATACAAGCAGCTTCTCTTGAGTTGCTTGCATTTTAATGAAGGAAGACTTCATTAAAACAACAAAAAGGAAACTGAAAAAACAGGGAGGAGGGAGGTAGAAATGGGCATTCTAGAGAAAGTCTGGGAGAATCACAAGTGCAGCTTGGAGCGAAATGAAGACATGACTAAACTGGCCATCCTTCTTACAATGGAAGTTCTGGACAAACCAATCAGAGAGAGAAGCCACAAAGATGTCAGCTACTTCCAATGTTTGAAGCCCAGGGATGGAGTAAGCTTCCAGGGGGAAGAGGTTTCTGGGGCATTGTAAAGAAAATATCAGTTTTGTTTCCTCTTTCTGGTGGTTCCTCCTATTTATTCTAATTCTTCCTTACAACATCACTAATGTAAAAATATGTTTAATGGGGGGACAGAGCCAAGATGGCAGAGGGAAAGCAGTGACTTGCTAGAGCTCTCCCCCAAACCCCTCCAAATACCTATAAAAATGGCTCTAAACAAATTCTAAAGCAGCATAACCCACAAAAAAAACAGAGTAAAACAAATTTCCAGCCCAAGACAACCTTGATGGATGATCAGAAAGGTATATCGCACCAGGCTGAGAGAAGAGTGCAGTTTGGCATGGGCTCAGCAATCCTGGAGCAGGCCTCAGAGGACTGAATCATGGGCAGCTGTGGCAGTTTCCAGACTTCTCAACCCACCAACACCAAAGACAACTTAGAAGGTTAGTGGGAAAAGTCTGTGACTGTGACTGTGGTGAGAGAAGAAGCTAGGTCTCAGCCACAAGTCCAGAGCATACCCTCAGGGCAACGGCTGCTTCCTGAGCGTCCAGACCACAGACTGATCAAGTGGCTGACCAGAGGGGGTTTGCAAGTATCTCTTTGCCAGGGCTGAGGCAGGAATCTCTTGCTTTGCTCCTGCTCGGATCTGAGTCACAGTTCTGAGGGGCGGTACTGGGGTGAGGAGGAGCACTGGCATGGTGGAGCTTGTTGTGGTGGTGGAGAGGAAAAACATCACCCCTAATCATGACACCTTGGAAGAACTAACACTTTTCAGGTCCCTAGAAGTATCTCTAAAAACAGCTGTACAAAGCCCTGAAGCTTAGGACATTCATTCTCCACATTGGAAACGGACTCTTACCTTAACAAAGAGTTTAAAACTCAAGTAATTGGTTGGGATCATGAGCAAGCAGTGCCAAAAGAGTTAGTCTATATTATCTTACTTTGGTGACAAAGATCAAAACATACAACCGGAGGAAGAAAACAAAGTCAAAGCTCCTACATCCAAAACTTCCAAGAAAAATATGAATCAGTCCCAGGCCTTGGAAGAACTCAAAAGGGATTTTGAGAAGCAAGTAAGAGAAGAAGAGGGAAAACTGTGAAGAAAAATGACAGTGATGAAAGAAAATCATCAAAAACAAGTCAACAGCTTGCTAAAGAAGACCCAAAAAAATACTGAAGAAAATAACACCTTAAAAAATAGCCTAACCCAAATGGCAAAAGAGGTACAAAAAGCCAATGAGGAGAAGAATGCCCTAAAAAGCAAAATTGGACAAAAGGAAAAGGAAGTCCAAAAGATTACTGAAGAAAATACTTTCCTAAAAATTAGAATAGAGCAATTGGAAGCTAGTGACTTTATGAGAAATCAAAACACTGTAAAACAAATCCAAAAGAATGAAAAATTAGAAAACAATGTGGAATATCTCATTGGAAAAACAACTGACCTGGAAAATAGATCCAGGAGAGAGAATTTAAAAATTATTGGACTATCTGAAAGCCATGATCCACAAAAAGAGCCTAGACATCATCTTTCAAGAAATGATCAAGGAAAACGGCCCAGAAATTTTAGAACCAGAGGGCCAAATAGAAATTGAAAGAATCCACCAATCTCCTCCTGAAAGAGATTCCCCAAAGGAAAACTCCTAGGAATATTGTAGCCAAATTCCAGAGCTCCCAGGTCAAGGAGAAAATATTACAAGCAGCCAGAAAGAAACAATTCAAGTATTGTGGAAACACAATCAGGATAACACAAGATGTAACTGCTTCTACATTAAAGGATCGCAGGGCATGGAATATAATGTTCCAGAGGGCAAAGGAGATAGGATTACAACCAAGAATCACCTACCTAGCAAAACTGAGTATAATTCCTCAGGGGAAAAAAATGGTCATTCAGTGAAATAGAGGACTTTTAAGCATTCTTGATGAAAAGCCCAGAGCTGAATAGAAACTTTGACTTTCCAATGCAAGACTCAAGTGGAACATGAAGAGGTAAACAGGAAAGAGAAATCATAAGAGACTTATTAAGGTTGAACTGTTTATATTCCTGCATGGAAAGATGATATTTGTAACTCATGAGACCTTTGTCAGCATTAGGGTAGTTGGAGGGAAAAAACTACATGTATGTATATAGACAGATAGATGTATAGATAGATAGATAGATAGATAGATAGATAGATAGATAGATAGAGGGCACAGGGTGAGTTAAAGATGAAAGGGTCATATCTGGAGAATAAAATTAAGGGGTGAGAGAAGATTATTCTAGGAGAAGGAGAAAGGGAAAGGTATAATGGGGTAAATTATCTCACAAAAAAAACACAGAAAAGAAAAGGCTCTTGCAAATGAGGGGAAACGGGGAAGGTGAAAGGGAATGAGTGAATCTTATTCTCATAGGATTTGACTTAAGGAGGGAATAACATACACAATGGAGTATGGAAATCTATCTTACCCTTCAGGAAAATAGGAGGGGAAGTGGACAAGAGAGTAGGGGGATGATAGAGAGGAGGGAAGATTGGGAAAGGGGGTAATCAGAAGCAAATACTTCTGAGGAGGGACAGGGTCAAAAGAAAGAATAGAATAAATGGGGGGTGGGATAGGATTAAGGGAAATAGAGTTAGTTTTTCACAGCATGTCTACTATGGAAGTGTTTTGCATAACTGCACATGTATAGCTTGCCTTTTCAATGAGGGTGGGTGGGGAGGGAGGAATAGAGAAAATTTGGAACCCAAAGTTTTAAAAACACATGTTTAAAAAAATGTTTTTACATGCAACTGAGAAAGAAGATATAGAGGAAATGGGGTACAGAAATCTATCCTGCCCCACAGGAAAATAGAAGGGGAAAGAGTGGAGAGATAGCAGGGAAAGCAGACTAGGGGAAGGGGTATTCAGAATGCATGCTATCTTGGGGTGGGGGAAGGGAAGAGATGGGGTAAAAATTTGGAACTCAAAATCTTGTGGAAGTAAATGTTGAAAACTAAAAAAAATGGACTAAATTAATAGGAATGTATATGTATAGCTGATATCAGATTGTTTGCTGTCTTGGAGAGGGTGGTGGGGAAGAAGGGGGAGAAAAATTTCAACCTCAAAAGCATATGGAAGTGATTGCTGATAAATCAAAATAAATTAAGAAAAAAATTTTAAAAAGAACATATGGGAGAGTCAGAAGTGAATGTAGCCTGGAATGGAATCAAATGAATAGTTTGGATTTTCCAGTTCAATGTCTATGCACCTAGGTACAGTGTGAAGCTGACTCATCATTTTCCTAAGTCTTAGAATGATTCCTCAAGTTTGCCAAGGATTAAGAGTAAATCTTAACTCAGAATAAGATCTATAACCTTTCTTTAGGATTCAGCCAGATCAAAAAAAAAAAGTTTTCCAGAGGGCCCCAATGTTTAGCCGAACCCAGTTCCACACCACTCTTGCAGATGGCAGGATATGTGTCTAACTCACCATCCATGGAACAATGACTTCATTGATTTCTTCAAGCCATTCACATCTCTGCACTGCTTTATAGTCCCACAAATCAAGAAGCAATTTTGGTCTTTTGACAATGATATAGGAAGTGCCTACTTTCCCCATGATAGCACACCTGCTTTAAACTGTATCTTCAATTTAACAATAAAGTTCTAGTGTTTTTTAGCTGAGTTGGGTATGTTTTAAAGTCAGTCTTTTAATAAGAGAGAATATTTACGTATCCTAAATCAAAAAGCAATTTTGTTCTTTTGACATTATTATGAAAAGATGTGATTCTACCGTCTCTCTTTATATGATTGGGACTGTTGTTTCATGGTACTCCCAATGTAAATATCAGAGATGTAGAACATAAAGCACATTTGCTAACTTCGAATACACCCATCTTACATATTCAAACATGAGGGAATATCATGGAGTCACAGGGATAGTCAATAAATAACCACCAGACATTGAATGATCTCCTTCCGTCCTTGTCTGATATCTTATAGAAATAACCTACAGTTCTTAAGAGGACAGGCCAACAGAGGCCAGGCCCAGAGAACATGAAAGATGTCAAATATAGGACTGTGTTTCTTTCCTGTGAGGACCAATTGTTAAGTTTGCAGAGTCTGATTATCACAAGTGTCACAGCAGTGAATGAAATGTCATAATAATGGTAGTGATGATAGCTGCATTGTCTACTATTTTTAAGATTAATTAAACACTTTATAAACACTATATAATTTGATCCTCATTATAACCCTATGTGGCAAACATTATTTTTCACCATTCTTTTGATTTTTTTAATTTTTAAAATTAATTAATCTATTTTTAGTTTATTTATCATTTATTTATCAAATTATTCATTTAGTTTATTTATCATTTATTTATTAAATTATTATTTAATTTATTCAACATTCACTTCCACAAGATTTTGAGTTCCAAATTTTCTCCCCATCTCTCCTCCCCACCAAGACAGCACGCATTCTGAATATTCTTTCCCCTAATCTGCTTTCCCCTTCTATCAGCCACCCCTTTCTCTTATCCCCCTCCCCTTCTATTTTCCTGTAGGGGAGGATAGATTTCTATACCCCATTGCCTGTACATCTTATTTCCCAGTTTCACATAAAAATAATTTTTAACATTCATTTTTAAAACCTTGAGTTCCAAATTCTCTGCCTTCTTTCCTCCCCACCCACCCTCATTGAAAAGGCAAGCAATTCAATGTAGGTTATACATGTGCAGTCATGCAAAACATTTCCATAATATTCATGTTGTGAAAAACTAACTACATTTCCCTCCATCCTATCCCATCCCCTGCCCCCAGTTTATTCTATTCTCTCCTTTGACCCTGTCTCTCCTCAAAAGTGTTTCCTTCTGATTCACTCCTCTGAATTTTGCAGATGAGAGAACTGAGGCTTGGAGATATTATGTTTAAGGTATATGGTCACACATCTGTTGAGGTGTGGGAGATGGAGCTTAACCTCACATTTTTTTTAATTATAAGTCCAGTGAAAGTACCAATGTTCCACACAATCACTCTGGACCTCAGTTTTCCCATCCACAAAATTAGATGTGGAGGACTAGATAATTTAAAATATGAAGGGTATGTGTACTATATCAGTTGCAGGATTATCTCTGCTAAACAAAGTACTGATCTCCTTAATTAATTCTAGGATAAGACACAGTTAAAAACAATTCAGAAAATATGAACTGGTTTTATAAATGACTCTTGGGAAACAAAATTTAAGTCCATTAGGTCAAGATAAATGAATGAGAAGGAAAGAAAATGAGGACAGGAGAGTAAATTCTGATTTGCTTGTTTAATTTCACCTTAATATAGATTCTTTTCAGCAGATTGTTTCACAGAGCTAGAACTGAATGAAATCTCAAGGGCCAACTAGTCTAACCCTCTTGTCTTAATGATAAAGAAACTGAGACCAAGGGAGGTCTATAGATAGCAAAGGATGTATTAAAAAAAAAGAAAGAAATTATTATATACCCAAACTGTGAAAGAATAAGACTGTTTAATCAGACATACAAATATATGAATATAGTTCATATTTAGTAAACAGTCAGATTCACTTAAAATATATATATTTTTATTCTACCTTTCCCTTTTTGTCCCATGCCATACTATTTAACCCTTTAGAGAAGAGTCTCATGCCTTTGTACAAAAGGAAGGTAATGTTAGAAAATTCTTAAATACAACCCTCATTTCCTCTTTTTCAAATTCCCTGGAATAATTGACCCCTTTTACCTTTCTTACATATCCCAAACACTATTGTATATAACTTTTATATGCAAATCTATATCTGATCTCCCTAACCTTCTTTTAATCAGGTTGTTCATTATTTATATTTACATCACCTTTAGAAGCTTACAAGGTATCCTGCTCATAAATGTTTGTTATATTATTGAATCAGAATACTACAGATCTATGATTTATCAGCATGGTGAATTCCCTTGCAAGCACATCAGAATTGTTTAGTACTTAGTAGATTAATCCTAGAGAGCCACAAAAAAAGTTTATAGAGGTTAAATTACTTATCCATGTTTACACAGTCAGAGAATGTCAGAAGTGAAATTTGATGCCAAGTCTTCCTGTCTCCAGGCCTAGAATTTTATCTACCATATCATGTCATTTAAGAATGAATTGATTAAAATTAAGTTGCTCATGAGAGAAAAGGAGGGATAGTGTCAATAGAGCTGCTCTAAGAGTCAAGAAGACATCTGTTCATATCTTGTCTTCGAAATGCACAAGCTATGTGTGATCCTTCTTAAGTCAGTTAGCCTCTTCATTCCCCAGGGAACTCTCTCTAATAGTGAGTTTGTTGGTGAGAGCTCCCAATACCAATGAAATCATAAATCTAGACAAAATCTGGTTGGTTATAACTTTTCTAGAAAAGGGCACTGGCATGATGCATACTGATCAAAATTAACTATCCTTTTTTAAAGTCCTTGAGCTTTTCTTTCTTTTTTCCTTCTTTCTCTTCTTCCTTTCTTCCCTCCTTTCTCCTTTCCTTCTTTCTTTCCTCCCTCTTTTTTTTCTTTCCTCACTCATTTTCATCCTTCCATACTTCAATCCCTCCTTCCTTCCCTGCCTCTTTTCCTCTTTGTGTCCTTCATTCCTCCCCTCTCCCTCCCTCCTTCCATCTTTGGTTTTATTTAGCAAATGCCTTGGTCTGTGGAACTTGTCCTTATGAATGGCAATAGATAACAGAGGGATTATTATCTTCATTAGGGGAAGAAATGAGTACACTAACAAAATGAGATTCTTTGAACCAGAGAAAGTCAATATTATAATAATAACTAGCATCTATATATTGCTTTAAGGTTTACCAAGCACTTTACATAAATTATCTCATTTCATGTTCACGGCAACCCTTCTAGGGAACTGCTATTATTATTCTCATTACATAGATGAGCAAGCTAAGGCTAGCGTAGGATAAATGACTAGCCAGGGCCACACAACTAATATATGTCTGAGTCACGATTTAGACTCTAGGCTTCCTGTCTCCCATTCTAGGACTTCATTTACGAAGCTACTAGCTACCTTTATGCCATATTTGAACAGTACTAAGTTGCCAAAAAAAAAAGTCCATGAAATAAGTGTCAGAGACATCCCTTCCCATTTTAAACATCATTCAACTCACTTTTCTTAACCGCTTTCATCATAGACAACCAAGTGTGGTATTTAACCAGATGACTGACTGCTTGGAGTGAGAAGGGCTTGTAAGTCTAAGTGTCAAATCAAATTTGGACCAAGCAGAATTGTGAGTCAGGCCTTGATAGCATCATCTTCTCTCTCCCTCCTGCTATTCCTGGTTCAGGGTCAAGCATGTCTATTTACAACTAATGTGTGCAGCTGTTCCTTTCCTGAAAAAAAAAATGATTCAGAATTGAAAGCTTGTGTCACTTCCGTTTGATCACTGGGATTCTGAAACAATGATTAATGACTTGCTTAAAAAGGAATTTAATTTGCAGTAGGAAAGGTTATTTGCTTTGCCCTGATCAGAATGAGTCCAATCAAACTTTAAAAGCCCAAGGAACTTTTGACATTGGTGATGTGTTTACAACAGTAAATGCCTGCTTGGTAGCTAGAGAGCAATTTGCAACATCCCATCAGGTGTGTAGAAGTAGCCAAAACTGATTCAAATTTCATAGTCTAAGCTATCATTAAGCCATTTAGCAGCAGAAAAAAAAGATGCTTAAATGACTATAAAGGGTAATATGATATAGTAGAAAGACCCTACATTTAGAGCAGAGGAATCCTGGGATAATTTCTGCTTCTGATAGCTCTTGGGTGATCTTGGGTTAGTTATGTAACCTCTTTGAGTTTCAATTAAATCATCTTAAAAAGAGGACACATTCATATCCCTTTGCCTCCACAGGGTTTTTGTGAGGAAAGATACAATTATGATTCTATTAATCTATCTATCTTTATCCACCCACCTTTATATCTATCTATCTCTAGATCTATTTGTCTATAATAATTAGAATAATCAGTCATTTTTTAATTTCCTTTGTGACCAATAGGTGTTTACTCACAAGGTCATCTTGGTAACATCTGAGACACTCATGGTCTGATTGATTTGGATAACTGATAAGTGTTTATGTTAGCAAAATAAAGAAATCAAACTATGAACCACAAATCCATTAGACATTGTATTCTGAAACCAAAATTAATCATCATCATCATCATCACCATCATCATCATCACATCCCTTGTCTCATTTTAACTTTTGAGGTATTCTGGTTTAGCCAGAGGATCCAGAAATATAAGGAATCTTGAAGGCACTTTCAATAACATTTATAACTGACACAATGCCAATACTCATATCATATCCTTAATATTACTTTTAAAAACTGTTTTAAAATTATGAAACTTCTTTAGATTGAAAGGAAGGCTTCCATTTTCCTATTACTAAATGCATGGTTATCTTTAAGTTTATCTTACCCTTCATTTTCCCTTCATCCATCATTACAAAAAGCACTACAGAAATCTTACATCCACCCCTGAAAGGCTTACCTTTCCTACTTTCAGAACACAAAACACACTATTCACATTGCAGTGAATCATGTTTTTAGGTGTTTCCTATCTCTGTATTGTTCCTTATACTTGATCAAATGCCTGTATTTTTTTAGTTCCCCAAATCTTAATGTGTTTAAAAGTAGAAATGCTTCAAAAGCAGTCCAATAACATGTCCACGGTATTTAAATTTATGTTCATTTTTCACAGTGATAAAGGGATAACAGACTTTGTAATACCACATATGAGGATCTTGTGCTCTATCATATTTTAATTTCCTTTAAAGAAAGATTTAAAATTAGTTCCAGTTGTTACAAAGACTGGCAATATTTTAGTGCTTGTGTATATCCCTTTATAGCTGTCATTCATAATGTATGCATAGATATGCACATAAATACACTTATAGGGAAAGAAAAGAACATCAAATATTTATATACTATGTGTAGGGATTAAGAATTTTCCCTTCTCTGATGTGCAGGTGATTTGGGGAGGGGTATGCCAACAATTTTCTATCCTAGAGATATTTCCATAAATAGATTTACGTAATCAGAACAGCCCTCACCAAGCTGCCCAGACAGATAACTGATGAGAGACTGGCATGCTCACCCTGAATCTCTAGATCTGATGGGGGACTTTTAGTGTATTTTAATAATACACTAACCCAAATCTGTTAAAAAAAAGTGGATAAAAACTTCAATAAGATCATCATATCACCATTGTTTTCTGTGGCTTCTGCCATATGTCTTCTTTCTATCCCTTCATCCCTTTTCTTTTTCTTTGCAGATGAGATCTGTGATTTCATTAGTATGGAGAAATCCCATTGAGGAACCAATTTAGATCAGTACTTGCTGACTGTTCAGAACTCCTAGAGCACTGTGTGGGTCATTGAGAAGTTAAGCAACATGTTCAGGCTCATCTAGGAAGTATATGTAAGTGCAACATCAAACCAGGTCTTCTTGACTCTGATGCCACCTCTAGATCATATACATTATGTCACATAGTCTCCGTTTCCCCTAATTTGAAAATTGAATTGTTCTTATTTTGACCCTGACTATCCAGTGTATTTTTGCCCAGGAGTTTTTGCCAGATAATAATGTTCCAAGATTACCTAAGTAAGGAAAATAGGTTGGAGAAATTATGAGTCTCACAAAACTCACCCAGCCCTTTCAGGAAACAAGACAATAATATTTATTTCTTATTTAATCCTCAAAATAGTAAGACAAAATGACTTGGTAAGCTCATCCCTCTACCTAAGGAATTCTTAATGTTAAGTCTTTGAATTTAAAACAAAAGATAGATAAATAGGTGATGGAAAGATAGATAACTTCATTTTCAGACAATGTTTCTTTTGTGATTCTGTGAATTTTATTTTAAGCATTTAAAAACATTATCCTGAGGTGTCCACAGGATTCACCAGGTTGACAAAAAACTCCATGTCACACACATTAAGAAAGTTATGAACCCTTACTCTGGCCATTAGGATATCCAAGCCTACACCCCCAATATCTCATAGACCCCATTTATTTTTTATAGAACAATGGTGATTTTCTATTTAAATTTCCTATCATTACCAGCTTCCACACTGAGGTCAGGCTCATTGTGGTCATTAAATTTGGTTAACAAGAATCTATTGAGTGTGCCCATATGTGGGAAAGTGTGTACCAGAGAAAAACTCCATTAAATTCAAGTTCAAGAAGCTAGACTTAAATCCCACCTCTGCTCCATATTCCTTGAGTAAGTCATTTGACTTCCTTCAACTTCAGTTCTCAGTTATGGTTTTTTTCAATTGTGAAATGATGGAGTCATAACAGAAAACCACTGTCACCTTCCATCTCTAAATCTGTGATCCTATGAACTAGCTGGAAAAGGTAGAAAGGAGTCTGCCTTAGTAGACAGAAAGCTAGACTTGGAGTCAAGGAGACCTGGGTTTGAATCCTACATTAAACATTTCTTAGCTATATTTTTTCATTAATCATTTAAACTCTCTTTAATTGTCTGTATCATAAAATAAGAAGTTGATGGATGTAGTGAGTTTCACAATTCATTCCAATTCTAAATCTTATACTAGGAATGTCACAAACTAATAAAAGTGAGAATGTTATGGTTAATGGAAAAAATAGAGGAGAAATTAAGACTATTTTATCTAAATTGGAAGAGTTAACAAATTCTCAGGATTTGGCATCTTGAAGGAACATCAAAGACCATCTATTCTAACTTATATGAAAGAGTAATCTCCACTATAACATATTTTTATAACAATGGGCATTCAGCTTAGGCTTGAAAATCTGCAGGGGTACTTACAATATAGATGTGGGAATAAGTAAGAAAGAGATACAATATTCACAAAAATTTGAAAGATTACTATGACAAATCAACTAAGGCAATGAGGTATAAGGTAAAGAATACATAGGTAGGGCCCAGGAGACCTGAATTCTAGTCCTGGCCCTATGAGTTATTCCCTGAATAACTTAGACATGTTGTTTAATCTCTCTATAAATCCTCATCTGTAAAATGGGGAAGACAGTAATATTGTCACTGTCTACCTCATAGGAATGTTGTGAAGATCAATAGAGAAAAGCAATGGGAGAATGATCTGAACAATCCATCATGCTGTAGGACCATTATGCTATTATCAGTGTATCAGTAGGTCCAGCTGACATCTTTCCACAGCACTGAACAACTGTCTACATTTATATTCAATAATTTTGCATTTATAGTCTATCATACTTGCCATGTCAAATCTTTTATTTTCTCTTTCATCCTTCATTTTTAAAAGTTAAAAAAAAATCTCCAGAAGAAGGCAAAAGAACAAGGACTATTAAAATTTTCTCACTCGGGTCCTTTCTTTCTAAAAAAAAAAAAGTCTATGATAGTATAAACCATTGATGCTTTGAAAAAAATGGATTGCTTCCATTGTAGCAGGAAAAGTGAGGAAATAAAAGTAGGCTGGAAAACACTCAGAATGAATTTTTTAAGGAGAAAAAGGAAGAAAAGCAGACACAATGTTTGCTTGGAAACTTATAATGAAAAATGAAGCCAGGAAAATGAAAGAGGTAGGAAAACTGGGCTATTCATGAAAATGAAGAATTGCAAGAGTACCTTGTCATGACAGTTTGTTTTTAAAGTAAGAGATAATTCTTTTAAGCCCTCATCAAACTCTTTGTTTTCCACAGCTCAACACCGAATGCTTCCAGCCCTAACATTCTATGATTCTAATCTATCTAGGTAAGTAATAAGTTATTTACTTAAAATTCTAGAAGCCTAGGTTTGGTTAAATCAAATATTCCGCTTAGTCATTTTCTTTTATGCTGCATAACTGTCAAAGATCTGACCTTCACCAATTTAATTAAAAAAAAAAACAAAAACCTCTCTGCTTATATCTCTGTATCTGTTCCATATAGACAATTATGTCATAATTAAATAGTTAACAAAGATTCATGGCTTGTCTGAGATCATTCTAGGTCTCTTCCTAAAGCTAAACATTTGGATGTCTAGAGATACAAATTACCCCTTTGAATTTTAGACTATCAGAGCTGACAAGGACTTTAAAGAATTACAAATAATAGTTAGTATTGCTATAACACTATAAGGTATGGAAAACACTACTCTCAGTAGATTATCTCATTTGAGTCTCAAAAATATCTAAAAACTCCACCGAAGATGAGCTTTCATGATCAATATCCCTTTAATAATATGGTACAAGGACTCTGCTAGCTAAAGAAAGTCTTCTACTCTTATCCTTTCACTGATTCCATTACTTCTCAGGAACAAAGGTGAACATGGAGATGTTGGTAGGCAACTAGAGCCCAAAGGAGGTGGTTTTGGCACTCTGAGCAAATAGCATGACAAGCAGGCTAAAACTAGCCGAGTAACTAAACTTTCGAAAATACTGCAAGAAACATATAAAACAAATTCAGTTGGGGGGTGGAGTAAAAGAGGAGGTTAGGTATTCATTAGCATAGTGCTTCATAGTGAATATTACACACAATGCATTGGATGTGGTGGCTTATTTTTTTCTTTAATAGTATTTTATTTTTCCCAATTTCATATAAAGAGTTTTAAACATTCTTTTTTGTAAAATTTTAATTTCCATTTTTTTCTCCCTCTCTCTCTTCCCTCCTCTATCTCTGAGACAGCAAGCAATCTGACATAGGTTATGCATCTACAATCGTGTTAAACATATTTCCATATTAGTGATGTTGTGAAAGAAGAATAAAAACAAAAGGGGAAAAAACACAAAAAAGAAAAAAAAAACAAAAAATGAAATTAGTGTGTTTGGATCTGCATTCACATTTTATAGTTCTTTCTCTGGATGTGATTAATGTTTTCCATCACATATCTTTTGGAATTATCTTTGATCATTGTAGTGCTGAGAAAAAGTAAGTCTATCACAGTTAATCATGACACAATGTTACCGTTGCTCTATATAATGTTACTCTGGTTCTGCTCAATTCACTCAGCATCAGTTTGTATATGTCGTTCCAGATATTTTTTTCTGAAATCCACCTACTCATCATTTCTTATAGAACAATAGTATTCCATTACATTCACATAATGCAACTTGCTCAGCCATTACCTAATTGATGGGCATCCCCTCAATTTCAAATTCTTTGGGTTGTTTTCCATTTTCCTAATTAATCTTATTATGATTATAGGAGGAATAAAACTATATTTTCTCATATTATGTCACAATTGAGAACTATACTGGACTTATGACAACCAGTCAGGCAGCTAGAGTGTATAGTGGATAGAGCACTGGGCTTGGAGTTGGGAAGACCTGAATTCAAATCTTCCTCCAGATGCTCTCTATCCATAGGACCTTGGACCAGTTATTTAACTTCTTTCTACCTCAGTTTCCTTCTCTATGCAATGGAGATAATAACAATTTCTGCTACATAGGGTTGTTATAAGGAACAAATGAGATAGTATGTATAGAGTGCTTTGCAAACTTTAACATGATATGAATTCGAATTCAAAATGTATGACCTTCAGCAAGTCATTAAACTTCTTAGAAACACACACACAGACACATACACACACACAAACTCACTATGTGTTGTGGAAGGCCCCCCAATGTTCATTGATAGTTTCCTCATGGGATACCTATATAAGTGAAACCATAAATATGGACCAAAATAAACAATCTTGATAACCAAAAATAAGTTCCAAATTATTGTATGAGTTCTTGTGATATTAGTTATTAATTAGTAATAACTATATGGTTTTGAGTGCTTTTAATTATTTCACTCCTTAAATGTAAGTGACTTGGAGTTAAGTCCAGATCATTGGGCCATATTTATTAATTTTTGTGTGACTAAAAAAGTTGTCCCAAAGTTGTTTATTTGTTGCCTTATAGTTAGCGAGGAAAATGCTAACCCCTCATCATTATCTATTTTGTCTTCTTTGAAATTGATTCTAAGGTGAAGAACTTTCTTTAAGAAATATATTCCATGAGTACATAATACCAGTCTTCAGAGTCATCTATCATTTAGCCAGGCCTGATTTGCTAAAAAAATTGAGAGAGTATCTATATGTAACTATCTTTTGTGGGAAAGAACCAAGGTATAGTTCAATACTAAACAAAAGGAATCAAACATGGTAACAGATTACTATTCCAGCATTTTGCTGAATCATAGTTAAATCTTAGGAGCTGTACATTGGCTACCACTGCCAATGGCACAAACAATATATAAGAAAGAAAGAAAGAAAGAAAGAAAGAAAGAAAGAAAGAAAGAAAGAAAGAAAGAAAGAAAGAAAGGAAGGAAGGAAGGAAGGAAGGAAGGAAGGAAGGAAGGAAGGAAGGAAGAGTGAGAGGGTGAGAGGAAAGGAGAGAGAAAAAGAAAAGGTAAAAGAAAGAAAAAGATAGGAGGAGAAAAAAAGAAAAAGAGAAAGAAAAACAGTGGCCTAATATGCAGAATTACATGAATAACTTTGGACGTGTTAAACATGCGAATTTACTTTCCTTGACTATGCTAGTATTTGATAATATTTGCAAAGTGCTTTGCAAAATTCCTGACACACAGTAGGCACTTAACAGATGCGTGTTTCCTTCCTTCCTTTTTTTTTTAATCCACCAGACTTAAAGAATTCTAAATGGAGCCTTTGGAAGGAGTACAACAGAAAGGACATCATGTATTAGAAAGGACTGTATATGGCAGAAACTAGGCATAGATCAAAATCTCACACCATATACCAAAATAAAATCAAAATGGGTTTATGATTTAGATATGAAGGCTGATACTGTAAGCAAACTGGGAGAGCAAGAAATAGTTTACTTCTCAGATTTATGGAAAACAGAAAAATTCATGACCAAACAGGAAATAGAGAATATTATGAAATGCAAAATGGATAACTTTGATTACATTAAATTGAAAGTTTTTTTGCACAAACAAATCCAATGCAACCAAGATAAAAGTAGAAAATCGGGAAATAATTTTTACAACCAGTCTCTCTGATAAGGGCCTCATTTGTAAAATATATAGAGAATTAAGTCAAATTTATAAGAATGCAAGTCATTCCCCAATTGATAAATGGTCAAAAGATATGAACAGGCAGTTCTCAGATGAAGAAATTAAAGCAATCTATAGTCATATGAAAAAATGCTTTAAATAACTATTGATTAGAGAAATGTAAATCAAAACAATTCTGAGGTACCACATCACACCTATCAGATTGGCCAAGATGACAAAACAAGAAAATGATAAATATTGGAGAAGATGTGGGAAATTTGGAACACTAATGCATTGTTGGTGGAGTTGTGAAATGATCCAACCATTTTGGAGAGCAATTTGGAACTATGCCCAAAAGGCTATAAAAACATACATATGCTTTTCCCCAGCAATAGCATTTCTAGGGCTATATCCCAAGGAGATCATACAAATGAGAAAAGGACCCACATGTACAAAAATATTTATAGCAGCTCTCTTTGTGGTGGCAAAGAATTGGAAATTGAGAGGATGCCCATCAATTAGGGAATGATTGAACAAATTGTGGTATATGAATGTGATAGAATACTGTTGTGCTATAAGAAATGATGAACAGGCTGACTTTAGAAAAACCTGGAAAGACTTGTATAGTTTGATGCAGAGTGAAGTGAGCAGAACCAGGAGAATGTTATACACAGTAACAGCCATGTTGTGTGATGACTAATATTGATAGACTTAACCCTTCTCAGAATCTCTAAAGGCTTCATGATGGAAAATGCTATCCACATCCAAAGAAAGAACTGTGGAGTTTGAATGCAGATTGAAGCATACTATTTGATATTTTTTTCTTCTGTTATGTTTTGTTTCCTCTTTCTAGTGGTTACTCCCATTAGTTCTAATTCTTACTTACAACATCACTAATGTGAAAATATGTTTAATAGGAATGCATATGTATAGCCTATATCAGATTGTGTGCTGTCTTGGGAAGGGACATGGGTAGTAAGGGGGAGAAAAAATTTAAAACTCAAAAGCTTATGGAAGTGATTGTTGATAATTTAAAATAAATCAATTTAAAAAAAGAAAAAAAAAATGACTCTAGATTTGGAGACAGAGGACCTGAGTTTGAATCTGAGGCCTGCCTTTTATTAGTGTTGTGACTCTGAATAAGTTATTTAAGGTCTTTGTCCTTCTGTGCCTTCATCTTCCTCCTCCTACCCCCAACCCCTGAACCAATGTGATAATATTTATGCTATGTACTTCACGGGGACATCATAAAGTTAAAATGAGATATTATATGAGAAAGCGCTTTGCAAAGTCTGGTTTCAACCAATGTGAGCTGTTGTATTATGAATATAAACCTAAATATATTTAAGGTTAAGTCATATGTTTTAAATCCTTTTGGTATGTCTGCAATATATTCCAGAAAAAAAAAAAAGAAATTAAGGAAGGGACTAAGAGGTCCTGAGGCTAATCAGAAAAGACCAAGGGGGAGGCTTAAAAGCTCCCTCTACAGAGTGAGGAGGGTGTACCATTCAAGAAGGGGGCATAGTTTGTGGAAAGATATACACATAGCAAATGTAATGTTGTGCCCAGGTTATGTAAGTAGACCAGTTTGTCTAGTGGTCAGAGTTCTTGCAAGAGAAAATGATGTTAAATCAATTTGGATTGAAAGGCTGGAACCAGACTGCAAAGGGTTTAAATATCAGAGGAATCTGTATTTTATACTAGAGAATATATTCTTAATTTGGACTTTTTGGAACACTCCTAAGGGGATTGTGGATAAATTTCATTAAAACTAGGAACTTTACTGGCAACATACATACTTTGTTGATGTCATTTAGTGATTCAGTTGTGTCAGATTCCTCATGACCCCATGGACCATAGCATGCCGATACTGTCCAGGGAGTCTTATTGTCAAAGATACTGGAGTGGTTTAATCCACTCCAGTGGATTAAAGCAAAAAAAGGTTAAGAGAATTGCCCAGAGTTACACTGCTAGTAAGTGTCTGAGGTCAAATTTGAACTCAGCACTTCCTTTTAAAATAATATTTTATTTAATTTTCAATTGCATGTAAAAAAATTTTAACTTTTTTTTAAATTTTGAGTTCCAAATCCTCCTTCTTCTTTCCCCTCCTCCTCTGAGATAGCAAACAATTACATAAAGGTTGTACATGTGGAATCATATAAAATATAATTTCTGTATTGGTCATATTGTGAAAGAAAGCACAACCAAAATAAAGAAAATTAAAACTAGCATGCTGTAATCTGCATTCAGATTCCAAGTTTTTTTTTTTTTTCCTCTGGAGTTAGATAGCATTTTTAATCATGAGTTCTTTGGAAATGTCTTAGATTATTGTATTGTTGATAATAGCTAAATCATTCATAATTGATCATCATACAATATTTCTGTTACTATATACAATGATATCCTGGTTCTGTTCATTTCACTTTGCATCAGTTCTTGCAAGTCTTTAAGGATTTTTCAGAAATCATATTGCTTGTCATTTCTTAAAGCACAATACTGTACCATCAAATTAACATAACACAACTTGCTCATCCATTCCCCAATTGTTAAGCATACCTTCAATTTCCAATTCTTTGCCACCACAAAAAGAGCTATAATAAAGAGTTTAGTATGAATTGCCCCTTTCCTTTTTTTAAATATCTTTGGGATAGAGACCCAGTAATGATGTTTATGGGTCCAAAGGTTTGCATGGTTTTATAACCCTTTGGTCATAGTTCCAAATTTCTCTTCAGAATGGTTGAATCATGAATTTAGGGCTTCATGACTCTAGGACCAATATTCTAGCCACTTAGTCATCTAGTTGTCTATACATACATACATACATTTATGTATGCATGTTTCACTATAATCAATTTCTTTTTAAATATTTGCATTTTATTTGATGAATTTAAAAATATTATTTTGTGAAGAGGTCATATATTTCACCAGACTGCCAAAGGGATCCCTGATTCCAAAAAAAGTGAAGAATCTGTACCTAAAAGAAAGGGAATTACAGAAGTTTCTACAGAACTGAACTTTAGGAATTCCAGATTGATCAAAAAATCCCAGAAACTATGGAAATTACACTCATTAACGATTGTCAATAACTTCATTTCTCTTACCAATGGTATTCATTGGTATTTACAACTACAAATGAGTCTTTTGTGGCAATAGACATCCCAGTGCAAGAATTCACAAGCTTCTATTTCTTATTCTTCATATAAAGACTAAATTTATCAATCCTGGACACCCACAAAGGTTGTGACACTGTGATCTAACAATCACCTACTATATGCTTGTTGATTGAATCATATAGAGAATTATGGTGTCAGCAAAAGATAAAAATGACCACAGATAGAACAGACTTTAGATGGAATCTAAGAAACACTCATTTAAGACACCTTTGTGAGAATAGAAAATGGTTACAGTAAAGACAAATTTACCCTGAACCAAAGGGAGAAAGTTCAAAGCTTTTCATATTTCAGTCTCAGATTGATGTCAAAACATGAAGGATCTGTGTTAGTCTGTGTGTTCCTTAAGACTTCAAATTATTTTGTGTCTTCTGGATCACAAAAGTTAACTTGTTCAAAATAGGTTTAGTATTGATTTTTTTTGTACTTAGAATTGTTTTCCCTCAAGATAATGGGGAACTTATACCTGTTATATAGGAAATCTCTGAATCAAAATATTTATTTTAAATTAATGAAGCAGACTAGTGGATAGAGAATTAGCTTTGGAGTCAGGAAGACTTGGGTTCAAATTCTGTTTTTGACACATGGTAACTGTGAGACTCTAGGTAAATCACTTAACCACTCAGACGCAAGCAGTGCCTTGGAATTTAATAAGTTACAGATGGAGATGTTGCAATTTGGGTTGTTGGGGGGACTCTCAAATGGACAAATGTTTCTAAAATTTGTCTACCAAATTAATTTGAATTTCTCCTCACTCACTCATTTTGGATACACGAAAGTTTGCTACAAATAAAATTTCTAAATGACATTTTTTCCAGTGTATTCTATGGTGGTAATGAGTCTTGTTTTCACTGGCATGAAACGTTTTCCCTTCATTAAATGCTGTTTTGTGATGAATGATTCTTGTCAACTCCAGTAACAGAGGTCTGCATCACTGAAACAAAAATTTTCATGGTACTAGGAGTCTGTATGAAATGTCCCATTTAGTTTTCCATGCTCAGCTATCTGTACAATGAATCATTTGAATCCAGCATTCTTGCTCAGTTTTCCCTAACACAGCAATGTGTTTCATCTCACAATCACCTCTGAATATCTACATGAGAGAAGCCACAAGCAAGGTAAACTTTCATTACAAAAGTGTCCAATATCTTGACAGGAAGAAAGAGATATGGAAATCATTCCTCTGTCCACAGCTTCAACAGGCACAGTCTACTCTAGACAAAAGTACAGAGATTTTTGACAACTGGACATTTTTATAGTCATTCTTGTCATTTCAAGAGAGTTGTTTTTAATCCACATAAAACTAGATATGGATGTTTTGCATAGAAATGGCCAAGTAATGCTGGGAGTTTCAGACCTGTGAACATTTCTGACTTGGAGTTGATCTTCAGCTAGTTTTATTGAGCCAAATAATGTCTGCTTATTGACAAACTTGAACAAGGATCCCCATTGAGCTTCCTGGTGTTATAAACCCCTCTTTTTCCAGTAAACTTCTGTTCACACCAAGTTCACAGTAACCTCATTTTATACAATGGAACTCTGTGATCTTTTCATTCCTTTAGTTATTTTTTAAACTCTAAAATATCCCAGAAGACACTGTTCAGAAAATTAGAAGAGTGAACTTGGTTTCTAATCACCTTATCTTTTGCTCAATTTACAGATTGGAGGTAGAAGGTCAAGATAAATGAGGGGAATTATCTTTTCTTGCTAAAAGCTCTATTCAAAACAGGTGAAATAAATCCATCTCCTTTTCTAAATTAACCCCAGAAATCTACCTTCCACATTTCTGCACTCTGACAACTCCTGCTTATAAAGGTGAGAGTCACTGAGGAAGTCTGTTCAACAAGATTTTTTTTTAAATAAGAAAGAAAAGCTATTGAATGGAGAACTTCTGTGTATATATATATATACATACACACACACACACAGGTCTTGAATACCATTTTTGCTCCTTATTCTCTATTCCTCATAAAATAATATGTCTAATGCTAGAAAGGGCCTTTTGAATCATTTAACAATAATGATAGCCTTTATATAGTATTTTATAGTTTGCAAAGAACTTTATACAGATATCATTTGATTTTCTTGAGAATCCTGTAAAGTTGTTGCTACTTTTATCCTCAATTTACAACTGAAGAAATTAAGACTAAGAGAGATTAAGTGATTTGCCAGAGATCACACAGCTCTGATATGCTTGAGCCAGAATTCAAACTCAGGTCTTCCTGAAACCAAGTCCTGGGCTTTATTCATAATACTACCTACCTGTCACTCATTTTTAAGGTGAAAAAAATGATTCCCAGAGAAATTGATTGGCTTCTGACTCCTGAGGAAGAGATGTTTCCATTGATCCAGGTAACTTTCCTTCATGAGGCTGGGATTTCATTTCAGTTCAAATCCAATAAACAAGCATTGAGCAAGCATCAAACATATAGAAACACTGGGTTAGGCACTTGAGAGACTTTGCTACCAAAGTCTGTGTGTGGGTGTCTGTGTGTGTGTGTGTGTGTGTGTGCATGTGTGTGAGAGAGAGAGAGAGAGAGACAGTGAGTTAAACTTAGGTCTTGGGTCTTCCTCCTGACTTCAGGCATTCTATTCACTTTGTCACCAATCAGTGTGTTTGTATACTATGGATGTATCTATCCACATGTGATATATGTATACTATTTATAGTTTACACGTGTGTAGTATATGCATGTTTATGAGTGTGTTTGTGTGTCTATGTGGATTGTCAGCTCCTCTAGACTATCTTTTGCCTCTTTTTGTATCCCTAGTGTTTAACACAAGTAATGGCCCACATTAGGTACTTAACAAATGTTGATTTATTGATTTATGTATACAAATAGTTGCATATATGCATGCATGTGGTATATACATGTGTGTTGGTGTCTATGTGTGTACATGTGTATGTATTTTTATGTATTTACACATATGTGTATATATGTATGGTCCAATACTGGTAACAATCATCTTTCCTATGCCCAATTCAAGATTCTTTTTTTTAAATATTTCCAGAGGCCAATGCTTCCTTCAACCTCCAGAAATTATGTTTTGAGAGACTTTTGTTGTTATTGTTTGCTTTTTGTTTTAAATATACACTTACTCATGTATATATTGTTTCCATCTTTATACTTTAGAGTGTAACTTTCTTCAGGGAAGAAATCATTTCTTCTCTTCTTTTTCCTTTCCCTTCTTTCTCTTTTCTTCATTGTTTTTCTCTTCTTTTTAAAACTCCAGTCCTTACAACACCTAAGAAATAGTAAATACTTCAAAAGTATTTGTTGATTGAATAATTGAATATTAAACTCATTTTTTTTTTCAGATGATTGCCTCATAGCTCATCAGGAGGCCTGGATCACTAAGCATTCTAGCTTCATAAGAAATACCAGAGGTTGTGCTTCACTGACATAACTTTTGAGACTCACAAGTCACTCGCACACTATGATGAAAAATCAATGCAGAATTTCTGTGGAGGAAATGCCATGATTAACCTGATTTAAAATATTTTATTTGATCTGTGCATCTTTGTCTTGGCAGAGGCCATCTTTTTAGGGTCTTTTACCATTCTTTTATTTTGTCAGACCGAAGACTGAAAGGGAAGAGACTACACATAATTTGAAGAATTTTTCCACACACCTAAGTTTTAATTATTAATATGCCTTTTAATTGTTTCTGATCTTGATGTGTATGTTACACACACACACATGCACACACATGTATATTGTGTAATATATATATATAAATGGTATACTACTTATATGAAGGAATCCATATAATTTCCCAAAGTATCTAACTTATTTGCAGTAAATTTACTGAATAGTTCTTTCCCCCCTTTTTTTGTATTCTAAAGAGCAACTACAGTACCCTACTCCTAGGACCTACTATACTTGAAATGAGAAAGATTCTCCTAAGGTGTAAGTTTCTTTTGTAAAAAGTCAAGGACTTTAATAAACCATATTAATGTTTTTGGGCCACAACTGTATTATTTAGGGTAGTTAGAGTCTGTTTTCATCACTGATCATTAAATAATTTATCAATGAACTAGAAAACAATGCAGTTTCCAAAGGAGTGGCAGAAGTGAAGACCAAGTGAATGAATCAAGGAAATCCTTTGACCTCAAGAGTTTGTATATGTGTGTTGGGAATGGGTGGAGTGGGGAGTATGGGGAAAAGTAAAACAGCAAATAAGAATGGACAGAGGAAAGTATGCTATATTAATATCAAAGAACATGACTTTGATTCATGGTTCTTCTATTTAATAGGAGTCTGACTCTGGATGTCTTTATTTTAACTCTCTCAGACATAATTACAGAGGTGTACTAGTAAATGTTAATGCTGGCTTTCTGAAAAACATCCACCAAAAAGTATTACTATGATACACTTTTAAGTTTAATCTATATTATTACTATTTCTCCATTACTGTCTTAAGTTTAGATAATAAATAAGACACTTAATCAAACCATTATTTGCAGCATTTATTGATTTTCAAGACATAAATACTCACACTGAAAATTTAGAAATTTAGATGGTAGAGTCTGTAATGCTGCAGAAGTCTCCCAAAATTCCCATCCAAATAACTCTAAAATAATGCCTCAACTCAAATTCTGGAATGGCAAAGCCAACAAGAGGTCAAAACAAGACATTTCCAGTCTAAAACAACTCAGGTGGTTTGCTGGAGAGGTCTGTGACACCTGGTTAGGTTCCAGCACACTGTGCACCATAAGTGGGCCTTGGAAGAGTCTGTGATAGCTGCAGTAGTAGTTTCAGGAGCTCTCAGTCCAGAGACAGTAAAGACATCAGACAACTGGGCAGATAGGTATTACAGAGGACTGTTTGCTGGCACTGGGTGCAGCATCTGGAGCTCCTCAGCAACTCTATTGCTCATAAGTCATTCTGGATTTTAGTGTCAGAAAAAAGCAGGGTGATTGTGGCCAGTCACAAGGGAACAAGAGACCTGGTTATAGTTCCAGTGTGGAGAGGAGCACTAGCACTTGTGGCTGCAGTGGAACAAGAGTCCTTTCTGGGTAAAAACCAGTCTCAGACCAGTAGAACAGTGATCACACTTCTCTCCAGATCACACCACCTTGGAAGCACCAAAAGCTTGCAGAGCCCTTGAAGTAGCTCTGAAAAGAGTAGCATGGAACAGCCTGAATCTTAGGACAATGTCTTCCTAACACCAGGTGAGAAAAACCCAATTTTAACATAAAGTTAAAAATCAAGAAATGGGCTGGAAAAATGAGCACATAAGAAAGGAACTTGAACATAGAATCATGGCAGGGAAGAACAAGACACAGTCTTAAAAGAAGACGATAGTATGTAAAGAGCTATAAGCAAATCCTCCAAGAAAAATGCTAATTATGCCCAAGCACAACAAGAATTCCTGGCAGAGTTAAAGAAAGAGATAAGAGTGATAGAGGAAAAAATAAGGGAAAATGGAGTGATGCAAGGAAATTATGAAAAAGAGAATTAACAACTTGGTTGAAGAGACACAAAAAAATAAGAAGACAATAACTTCTTAAGAAACAGAATTTGCCTAATGGTTAAAAAAAAACAAAACAAACCAACAAAAAAAATAAATTTACTGAAGAAAAGAACTCCATAAGGAGTAAAATAGGTCAAGTGGAAAAAGATATACCAAAGCTCACTGAATAAAACAATTCCTTAAAAAAAAATAGATGTGGGCAAATGGAAACTAATGACTCCATGAGACACTAAGAAATAAAGAAAGTCAAAAGAGTGAAAAATGGGAGAAAATATCAAATACTTCATGGGAAAAATAACTAACCTGGACTATAGATTGAGGAGAGATTATTTGAGACTACTATTTGTTACTATTATTTACTGGACTATCTGAAAGCCATGACCAAAAAAGGGTGCCTAGACAACTTATTTCAAGAAATTATAAAAGAAAACTTCTCCAATATTTTAGATCCACAGAGTAAAAAAGAAGTTGAAATAATCCACCAGTCACTACCATAAGGAAATCATAAAATGAAAATCCCATATAATATTTTAAGGAAATTTCAGAACCCCCAGGTCAAGAAGAAAATATTACAAGCAGCAATTCAAATATCATGGAGCCAGAGAGAGAATCTTGTGTGAACAAGATTTAGGAACTACCAAATTAAAGGAGCTTGGCAGGTGATATTCCAGAAAGTGAAGGGGTTAGAATTTTGATGAAAAATAATTGTCTCAGAAAACTTGAGTATATTCCTTCAGGGTAAAATGAATATTTAATAAAATGGAGTATTTTCAAGAATTTCTGATGAAAAGACTATAACTGAATAGAAAATATGATATTTAAACAGAATAGTCAATAAGGTTAAACAGTTTACATTCTTTTATTAGATGATCCATGTTACGCCTAAGAATTTTATCATTTATACAGCAGTTAGAAGGCACTACATAGAGTGTTTGATAAATCCAAAGATCTAAGCTTCTGAGATAAGAACTCACTATTTGATGAAAACAGCTTGGAAAATTGGAAAACAATATAAGAAAACTAGGTATAGAACAACATCTTGTACTGTATACCAAGATAAGGTCAAAATGGGTACATGATTTAGACATAAAGGGTGATACCTTAAGCACATTAGGAGAGCAAGGAATAGTCTACCTACCCAACCTATGGAGAAAGGAAGAACTTATGACTAAATGAGATAGAGAGCATTATGAGATACTAAGTGGATAATGTTGATTACATTAGATTAAAAAGTTTTTACACAAACAAAACCAATGCAACCAGGATTAGAAGGAAAGCAGAAAATTGAGAAATCATTTCTATAGTGTCTCTGATAAAGACCTCATTTCTCAAATACACAGAGAACTGAGTCAAGTTGATAAGAATACAAGCCATTGACCAATTGCTAAATGGTTAAAGAATAAGAACAGGCAGTTTTCAAATAAAGAAATTAAAGCTATTTGGAGCAATATGAAAAAAATTCTCTAAACCACTTTTGATTAGGGAAAGGTGAATTAAAACAACTCTGAGGTACCATTTCATACCTATCAGATTGGTTAACATGACAGAAAATGACAATGATAAATGTTGGAGAAGATGTGGGAAAATTGGAACACTAATGCAACTGTTGGTGGAGTTGTGAACTAGTCTAACCATTCTGGACAGCAGTTTCACAATATGCCCAAAGGGCAATCAAACTGTACAGACCCTTTGATGCAATAATACCATTATCTCAAAGAGATCATTAAAAAAAGAGTGAACTTATATGTACAAAAATATTTATAGCAGCTCTTTTTATGGCAGCAAAGAACTGGAAATTGTTGGAATACCCATCAATTGGGGAATGGCTGGACAAGTTGTAGTATATGAATGTAATGGGATACTATTGTGCTTTAATCAATGATGAGTAGGAGGATTAAAAAAAAACCCGGAAGGATTTACATGAACTGATGCAAAATGAAATGAGCAGAACCAGGAGAAGATTGTACACAGTAACAGCAACACTGTGTTGATTAACTATGATTGACTTAACTCTTACCAGAAATAAAATGATTCAAGACAATTTCAAAAGACTTATGATGGAAAATGCTATCTGCATCCAGAGGAAGAACTGATAGAATCTGAATGCAGATCAAAGCAGACTCTTTTCACTTTATGTTTCATATTTTTTTTTCCTTTTTGTTTTGTTTCTTTCACAACATGACTAATTTGGAAATATGTTTTATGTTATTGCACATATATAACCTATATCAAATTGTTTACTGTCTTAGGGCAGAGGGAGGTGAGGGAGGGTGAAGATTTGGAACTCAAAATTTTATTTAAAAAAAGGAATATTAAAAATTGTCTATATGTGTAATTGGAAAGATTTTAAAATTAAAAAAAATTGATTAAAAGATGAAAGAATACACACATACACACATTCAGTTCAGTGTTGAAATTGATTTTACCCAACAAGGAAATAAGAGAAGGGGGAGATGATCAAAGGGAGAGTAGATTAAAGAGACGGTGGTCAGAAGCAAAACTGACTTTTGAGATGGGACAAGGTAAAAAGAGAGAGAAAGATCAATGTAACAAAAAAGAATGGAAGGAAATACACAATTGGAAATCAAAATTGAAGGTAAATGGGATGAATCTGCCCATAAAATTCAAGCAGATAGCAGAATGGTTAGAAATTAGAATCAATAATAACATTGTTTGTAAGAGAAACACTTAAAAGAAAGAAATACACATAGTTTTAAAACAAGGGGCTGGAGCAGAGTATTTTATGCTTCAACTGAAGTGAAAAAGGCAGTTATAGCAATCATGATCTCAGACAGAGCAAAGTGAGAAATAAATCTAAGTAGGGGAGATAATCAGTGAAATGACCTTTTAATGAAAGTGAAGTAATAACAACAAAATTTATAGCAACTTTCTCTGAGAAAGTCTTCATTTCTTAAATATGTAGGGAAATGAGTCAAATTTATAAACATAAGCAACATTCCCCAATAGATAAATTGTCAAAGGATATGAACTGGGCGCTTTCAGAAAAAAAAAATCAATGCTACGTGAAAAAAAAAATACTCTAAGTCACTACTGAGTAGAGAAATCCTGGAATCTATATAGATGAATTGTTATTATTATTCAACAGGTTGCTGTCATTTGAAATGTTCTAGAGTCTTGCTATGACATTTCCAGCTTTCATTGAAATTTTCATGAGGTACATCTACAGTAGACCCAGTGAAAATGATGTATGCTATAAATAAGTAGTTGGAATCTATACTAGGACATGGACACTGAGGGTAACATGATAAGGGGACTCAAAAAAGGCTAAGGCCTTTCATGACTATAGGACCACAGATTTAGATCTTCATGGGAACTTAGAAAAAAAAAATAAAATCTTGAGAAATAAAATGACTTACAGTGACACACAATAAATAAGCAGAAAAGGTGGGATTTGAACCTAAAACTCTGATTCCAAATAAATTCTTTCCATTGTGCCATGATGACTTCAACTATTTATAGAATTGCCACCTGAAAGGAAGATTCTACTTTTCCTCTATTTTCCAGAGGGAAGAACCATAACCAATGGGAAGAAATTCCTAGAAATTAGAGCTATCCATACTGGCTTAGAAGGTAGTCAATTTACCCATATTGGAAGTCTTCAAATCATGCCTTAAAGACCACTTATCAGACATAGCATACAGGGGATTATTTTCATCTATGATTTGACTAACTAGATTTTGATGTTCCTTCCAACTATGACAACATGAGATCATGAAATACCCAAATACAACTTTTGTACCATAGATGTGAAAACAGCTTCAACTGGCGTAGATACCTACAAAATAAAATCAAGAGAGTAGTAGTCTGAGACATTTCTGTTTTTTGTAAGACATTCCTCAGTATCTTTATCTCTAAAGTGAAGTAGATGTATATTGAACTATATATATATATATGTATATATATATATACATACATGCATTAAAACCCTTTCTGACTGCAAATATATGATCCTATGATTCTCCTTCCCCACCCCCTGCCCAAGTACTGAGTTAGTACATAAATTACTGCCAATCTTTTCATTAGACAAATGTAGTTAGTAGCTGTATATGATTCTTTTTACAATGCAATTTTATCTTTCTCTTAAGACTCTAGACTCAGTCTAAAATTAGAGCTAAGTTGCATAGTTCAACACATTGACAAAAGAATAGCATAAACTACTTTTCATTAAAAAATCATAATGGGAGCTGTAAATAAAAACCCTTTCATACTTCACTAAAAATGAAAAGAGATAGTAATGTATTATAGTAGTCCATAAATGATGTGCCTTTCTGTTAGGATTTGATATGTTATGCATTTATATAACCTTATATAAAAGTTTAGAGGCTTAGCCATTGAAAATCCCCAGAATGAGCTGCCATGAAGAATTGCTAACAAGTTATTGAAATATCAAAGGCAAAGTGACTTTGAATTGATGATGATACAGTATACTAATCTTGTCGCTGGGTATTCAGAATTGGTATTTATGTGTGAATGTGTATACATGGGTGTGTAGTGTGTGTTTGTGTGTGGGAGGGGATGCAATGCTCAACATTCTCCATGAAAAAAAAATGCAGAGCAGGCCAACTTTGTGAAATCTTTGAGGACAAAAGATGATAAACAAAACCATCTGATAAACAGAAATTGCACAGAACTAGCAATTCAATATTCAACATATGGTTCCTCCTTTGTACAAGTATCTTTGAGAACACTGCTACCGCAGATAAAATGAATACTTCAGTTTCCAAATTCTATGTAATTTGACTCTCTCTCTCTGCCTCCCTCCCTCATCTACTTAATTATGCCATGGTTGTTTCTGAGAGGACTGATTCTGGATGTTAATCATTTAAACATCAGCAGTTTCAACTTAGAGATGCAAGACGTATGTAACCTGATCTTCTGAAAATGTATAACAGTGGCAGAGAGCAAATTAATGTAATGGATTGTACATGGATTATTAGAGAGTTCTAAAAAGTTTATGTCTCAGGCCATAAACTTCAGAAACTTTTCATAAGCATTACTGGTTCCTAAATGCTGATGGGCTTAAAAGCAGTAAGTAGCAATGGCGTCTCCAGATTCATAGAACCCTTGCTAGGTAAGATACCCCAATGAATGAGGCCAATTTTTTTCCTCAGAGTTGATTGTATTCCCTCCACCTAGGCCTTCAATACCCTCCTACTGCAGATTCACTTCTTAATACTCCTCTAAATCATCCATTCACCATCCCTGAGCTCTTATAAAAGAAGTTGGTGTCTCATTCCACCCCCTCCTCTCCCATTAGAGACAATGTATTAAGCCATAGGCGAATTCCAGAATTAGCACTGTCATCTCCTGTCTTAACCATTAGTTTCACTGCAACCAAGTTCTGGGAACATGCTGAAAAATGATATATAATTGAGTGCCTCTATTTCTGGTTTTATCCTTACCTCACCTGCATACAGATTCAATATATATATATATTTTTTTTTCCTCTCAAGCAATAAATGCATTTTAAGTCTGAGGAATTCCTAGAACTATAGCATAAATAAAGCAGTGCTTTATTTTTTTTCATCCTCTACCTGTTATGCTAATACAATAACATTGAAAGGTAAAGCAAAGACAGCTTGGCCAGCATTATTCACATTGCAGCAGACAGCACAATTTTGTACTTACAGATCTGAACAGGGGGAATGTCTCAGGATCTTTACAATTCTCTGCAGAACTCTGTTTTCAGCTCTCAGCAAGCCTTGCTGTTCATCCAGGCAGAACCAAGCCGTCTGGAATGTCCATGCAGCTGGGAGATAATGGAACTCTTTCCCCAGCTGGGATTACAAGCCTTTTATCCACTGAGCATCGCGTGGTCCTTCCCTGGTCTTAACTAGGGAAATACTCTGCCAGCCTGCTGCATTCCTGACGGGACCCACACAATTAGTGTAGGGAGCATCCAGGCATGCTCCGGTCAGAAATAATCAGACCTGAAATTCTCCTTCCCAATTAGAAATTAGCTCCATTCCCATCAGCCTTCATTCAGGCTGAAAGAGCAACAAAACAGCTTCCATACCAGTGCTATGGCAGATTGAAATGCTTTTTCCCTTCATTCTTTTCCTAGAGATAGGCACTCTGGCTTGGGTCGTTGGGAAAGCTCTTTATAAAAGAAGGAGGGCATAATAACTACTTAGAAGGTTTCAAAGAGGAAAGGGGGATCAGTTTCTCTTTTTTAACCTTTGGTTTCTTAATAATGCCATTCACAATAGAGATCAAGCCAGAATGGAATCTCTCCTGGTTTAGACTTTATTTTAATGTAGGTTCTTATTAAAACATTCCAATAAATCTCTTGAACCTGAATTGCTCTGAGGAGAACAGAAAAAAAAAATGCAAAAGCCCTTATATCCTGTTCCTAAATCTGCTTTTAATTGTGCTCTTACCATTTCTCTATTACTTTATGGCAGGTGTGACTGAGGAAAAAAGAGTTCAAAGGAGCATACAGAGCCGAGGAACTGTATCTACTTTGAAAGGGCATAAATTCATGTACCCAGGAGACTATAGAGAAGTGTGCTGGTAGTTTACAAAATACTTCCTTTAAGATTCAAAGTATGCAAAAACATTGAGTTGAGTGACTGTGATTATCTGTAATCAAAGTAAGATCATTGGTATTTTTTTAATTCTTTGTTTATTAATTTATTCTTATTTGAAATTTAACCACCAAATAAAAAGAATTTTCATATATATTACATATAGTCGAACAGAAAAAATATATATATATATTGTACATGCAACTGCTGAACTTTATTATGAACAGCTTTGGTTCTTCTTTACTTTCTAAAGTTTATAATAAGTTTAATCTTTAGCATTCAAAGCTATCTTACATATTTGAGCTTCTTTCACCATCATTGATTTTAAAGGAATTAACTGTTGGAATAATAGGAAACAAAACAAGAAGTATGGAAAAACTCATGTATAAACTAAGAAAAAATGAGAAATCATTTTTAGATATATTAGAATTATTTACATTTTCATAAAAACTGAAAAAAGATGACATACAAATATCCTACTAAGCAAATTTTAATTAATAGGTAATTGACTTAATAAACTTAAAGGCAAACAGAGTTCCTTCTTATAAATCCAAGATTATCTCATTTCTCCCAGTCCAATCTTATCAGTAAAGTAGAATTGTTGGTGTTAAGTTTAATGTAATACTACTATAACCAAAATGCCATCAGATAAGTAGTCATGAATCATTTTCCCCATTGGCACTAGATCATGGATTCACAGGATTTCAAAGTTAAATGGATCTTGGCAACTATTTGTCTAATGTATAGCTAAAAACACAGAATCCTGTCTATGACAATCAAAAAGTTGTCTTTTTTTTTGCTTAAAAAACTCAAATCAGAGGTAAACCATTGCATCCCAAGATGGCTCGTTCCACTTTTGAGTAGTTCCAGTAATTGTTAGGAAGCTTCTTCTTACATGAAAACTAAATATATTTTTGTAATTTTTACTCATAGTTGCTAGTCCTATTCTGTGTGGCCAAATATAACAATTATAATTTATTGTAAACATGACCACCCCTCAATATTTGAACATGGTTATCACGTCCTCTTTGAGCCTTTGCTTCACTTTACTTCACAAATCAACCTTCCCACACCCTCAAACATACCTTCAAATTCATAGCATTAAGGCTCTTCCTTCCTCTGTTTGCTTTCCTCTGGATATCCTCTAATTCAGCCCAATACAGCATAAGGCTCATGGGCCATTTATGACCCGCTGAAGGATTTTGGGTGGCCCATGAAAAAATGTAGAGAATGTGAAAGACAGTAAATATGTAATGTGTTTTGTCTGTGACCCGCTTAATCCACCTTCCACTAGTCATTTTTGTGCCATGGTGTAACTTGGTGGGTGGGTTATCACTGTGCATTCTCTCCTTTTTGTCACATGACCCATGGCAACTACCCATCTTCAATCTATCTCTAGGCTGAGAGGAGTGAGAGTCATATCTTTTTGCTGTGTTTTTGGTTGTTACTGATACTGAACAGGGACAAAGTGAGTGCAGCCATGTGCCAATGCAGCTGACACCCTCTGTGTGAGACGTGGCAACAGCACGAGGGCTTCTTCACCTCCCTTGCTGTGTAGCCACCCTCCAAGTTACATGAGTGTCTGGTGCTCTCTCCAAGGTCAGACATTCAGTTCGGTATTTCTTTGTATGTGAGCAGTTGCTGTGGAGATTTTTTTGGTTCTAATATTAAAGATTTGGGGGAGACTTTGCAAAATGGGTAATAAAAAGAAATGAAAGATTTAATCAGAATGTAGAGTGTTTAATCTGGAGTGGACAGATAGAAACTTGTTTACTTACATGAGAGACAAAATATTGTGCCTTGTTTGCTGAGAAGTAATAGACATTCCAATGGAATGCAGGGCTCCTTTGCTCATTTTCCCAAATAATCTATATAGTATTGGAATTGTTATTTAAATATTTGATAGAATTCACTTGTAGATCTATCTGTCCCTGGAGATTTTTTCCTAGGGAGTTCATTGGTGGCTTGTTCAATTTCTTTTTCTGAGATGATACTATTTAAATATTTTACTTCTTCTGTTAATCTGGGCAATTTATATATTTTTAAAATATTCATCCATTTCACTAACATTGTCAAATTTATTGGGATGCAGTTATCTTAATTTCCTCTTCATTGGTGGGGAATTCGTCCTTTTTGTTTTTGATACTGGTGATTTGATTTTTCTTCTTTTTTTTTAAATCAAATTAACCAAAGGTTCATCTATTTCATTTTTTATTTTAAAAAAAGCTCTTATATTTATTAGTTTAATGCTTTTCTTAATTTCAATTTTATTAATCTCTCCTTTGGTTTTCAGTATTTCTAATTTGGTATTTAATTGGGGATTTTTAATTTGTTCTTTTCCTAGTCTTTTTTTTTTAGCTGTATGCCCAATTCATTGATCTCCTCTTTCTCTACTTTATTCATGTAAGCATTTAGAGATATAAAACTTCCTCTAAGAACTGCTTTTGCTGAATCCCATAAGTTTTGGTATGTTGCCTCATTACTGTCGTTCTCTTTTATTGTTTCTATGATTTGTTGTTTGATACACTCATTCTTTAGGATTAGATTATTTAGTTTCCAATTAATTTTTAATCTATCTTTCCATAGTGCTTTATTACATATAATTTTTATTGCATCATGATTTGAAAATGATGCATTTAATATTTTTGACGTTCTGCATTAGATTAGAAGGTTGTTTTTTTTTTTCCTAGTCCGTGGTCAAGTTTTGTATAGGTATCATGTACTACTGAGAAAAAGCTATATTCCTTTCTGTCCCCATTCAGTTTTCTCCAGAGGTCAACCATATTTAACTTTTCTAAAATTCTATTCACCTCCTTAACTTCTTCCTTGTTTATTTTGTGATAGATTTATCTAGTTTAGAGGGGAAGTTTGAGGCCCCTCACTAGTATAATTTTGTTGTCCCTTTCTTTCTGTAACTCCCTTAACTTCTCCAAGAATTTGGATGCTATACCACTTGATGCATATATGTTTAGTGATGATATTACTTCATTGTCTTTGGTGCCTTTCAGCAGGATATAGTTTCCTTCCGTATTTCTTTTAATTAGATCTATTTTTGCTTTTGCTTTGTCTGAGATCAGGATTGCTACCCCTGCTTTTTTTTTTTCTTCAGCTGAAGTATAATCTATTCTACTCCAGCCTTTTACCTTTACCCTGTGTGTATCCTTCTCCTTCAAATGTGTTTCTTTTAAACACCAAATTGTAGGATTATGGTTTTTAATCCACTCTGCTATCGGTTTCCATTTTATGGGGGAGTTCACACCATTCACATTCACAGTTGTGATTATTATTTGTGTCTTTCTCTCCATCTTATCCTCTGCCTCATTTATGCTTTTCTTTCTCCTTTCTCCCTTTCCCTCCTCAAAAGAATTTTGCTTTTCACCACCCTCTCTTTCTCAATATTCTCTCTCTTCTAACCACCCCCTCCCTTTTCTTTCCCTTTTTCCTTCCTACTGCCTATAGGGCAAGTTATATTTCTATTCCTAACTGAGTATATTGAGCCAAATCCTATGAAGGTAAGGTTCAAACAATACTTATCTCCCTCCCTCCCCCCCTTCATGTGATGTAATTCACCCTTTACTGCCTCCTTCTTTCCTCTTCTCCCATTACAATCCCTTTTCACCCCTTAAGTAGGTTTTTTTATCATCACATCAAAGTCAATTTATACCCACACCCTCTGACTATGTATATCGCTTTTAAATGTTTTAATTAAGATAGAGTTCTCAAAAGTTACAAGTACATCTTCCCATGTAGGGATGTAAATAGTTTGCCCTTCTTTAATAGTATGCTTTTTTTTTTCTTTCCTGTTTACCTTTTCATGCCTCTCTTGAGTCTTCTATTTGAAAATCAAATTTTCCATTGAGCTCTGGTTTTTTTATTAAGAAGGTCTGGGAGTCCTCTATTTCACTGAATATCCATATCCTTGAATGAGAGATTATGCTCAATTTTGCTGGGTAGTTGATTCTTGGTTGTAATCCAAGCTCCTTTGCCTTATGTAATACCACACTCCAAGCTCTCTAGTCTTTTAATGTAGAAGCTGCAAGGTCCTGCTTAATCCTGATTGTGGTTCCATGATATTTCAATCATTTCTTTCTGGCTGCTTGCAGTATTTTCTCCTTGACCTGATAATTCTAGAATTTGGCTATAATATCCCTTGGCATTTTCAATTTGGGATCTCTTTCAGGAGGTGCCTGGTGGATTCTTTCAATGACTATTTTACCATCTGGTTCTAGGACCTCAAGAATGTTTTCCTTGATGGTTTCTTGGACAATGCTGTCCAGGCTCTTTTTTTTTTCCATCATGGATTTCAAGTAGACCAATAACTCTTAAGTTATCTCTCCTGGATCTATTTTCCAGGTCAATTGTTTTTCCAGTGAAATATTTTATGTTTTCTTTAGCTTTTTCATTCTTTTGCTTTTGTTTGACCAATTCTTGATGTCTCATAAAGTCATTAGCTTCCACTTGCCCAATTCTAATTCTTAAATGATTTTTTTTTCTTCAGTTAGCGTTTGTACCTCCTTTTCCATTTGGCCAATTCTACTTTTTAAGGAGTTGTTTTCTTCAGTGTACTTTTTTTTTTTCCATTTGGCCAATTGTATTTTTAAGGACTTCTTTTCTTTTTTTTTCTTTTTTCTTTTTTCTTAATTTATTTTAATTTATCAACAATCACTTCCATAAGCTTTTGAATTTTAAATTTTTCTCCCTCTTCCTCCCTCTCTCCCTTCCCAAGATGGTGCACAATCTAATATAGGCTATACATATACATTCCTATTAAACATATTTTCACATTAGTGATGTTGTAAGTAAGAATTAGAACTAACCAGAAAGAGGAAACAAAACACAACAGAAGAAAAAAATAGCAAATAGTATGCTTTGATCTTCATTCAAACTCCATATTTCTTTCTTTGGATGCGGGTAGCATTTTCCATCATGAGGCTTTTGGAGATGTCTTAGATCCTTGTATTGCTGAGAGGGGTTAAGTCTATCAAAGTCGGTCATCACTAAATGTGGCTGCCACTGTGTACAACATTCTCTTGGTTCTGCTCACTTCACTCAGCATCAAACCATACAAGTCTTTCCAGGCTTATATGAAGTCTGCCTGTTCATCATTTCTTATAGCACAATAGTATTCCATTACATTCATATATCACATTCACAATTATGATTACTATTTGTGTCTTTCCTCCATCCTTTTCTCCCCTGTTTATACTTTTCTTTCTCCTTTCTCCTTTCTCCTTTTCCCTCCTCACTAATGTTTTGCTTTTGACTACCATCTCCCTCAGTCCCATCTCCGTTCTATTAACCCCCTCCCTTTTCTTTCTCCTTTTCCCTCCTACTTCCTATAGGGCATGTTAGATTTCTATGCCTAACTGATTATGTTATTCCTTTCTTGAGCCAAATCTAATGAGAGTAAAGTTCAAACAATGCTCATCTCCCTCCCTTCTTTCCCTCTGCCATAATAGGATTTTGTACCTTTTCCTGTGATGTAATTTACCCTTGTCTGCCTTCTCCTTTCCTTTTCTCTCAGTAAATTTTCTTAGTTAGATCAGATTAATTCACTTACTTGGATCCATTTAACCCACTTGATTAGATTTTTTTCATCATTACATCAAAGTCAATTTATATCCACCCCTTTTATGTATACCCCTTTAACATGGTGTAATAACAATACAGTTCTCAAGAGTTGCAAGTGTCATCTTCCCTTTTAGGGATATTAACAGTTTGCCTTTATTAACAACATATTGCATCTTTCTGTCCCATTTACATTTTTATGTCTCTCTTGAGTCTTTGAAGATCAAATTTTCTGTTGAGCTATGGTCTTTTTATCAGGAAGGTATGGAAGTCCCCTATTTCATTGAATATCCATCTCCTCCCCTGAAGGTTCATGCTCATTTTCACTGGGGGTAGTTGATCCTTGGTTGTAATCCAAGTTCCTTTGCCTTATGGAATATCGTATTCTATGCCCTACGGTCTTTTAATGTAGAAGCTGCAAAGTGCTGTGTAATCCTGACCGTGGTTCAATGATATTTAAATTGTTTCTTTCTGGCTGCTTGCAGTATTTTCTTTTACCCTCCCCTATTAACCCCTGAAAGCCCAGAAAATATCACCCTAGGAAAAACCCTAGAACAGCAGAACCAGAAGAAAGATGGGGTGCAACAGTCCAGGAGTCCAGGTATCTTGAGGAATTAACTGGAAAGGCCACTCTTACCTTGGGGGAAGGGGAGCAGTACAGAGCAGGAGGCATCCCAGCAAGCTAGTAGAAAGCCCCACATCAGCATACCAGGAAGAGATCCTGAAGCCCAAGTGATGGAGCAGACAAATGCCAACACCTGGTCCCCCGAGTGCCTCATTGAGGGTGGGGGAAGCGATGGAAACCAGTTCAGAAAACCACCAGGTGTCTTGACATTCTACAGCAGCTGCTTCTTCCAGTGCCTCAACAAAACTAAGGGAAGCAGCACTCCAAGGGGCCCCAGGTGGATAAACACCCTACAACATCCATCTGAAAGGAGCTGAAGAAAGCAAAAGGAAAGAAAGGGATGGGTGAGCAGGAAATCTCCAGGAGATACACTACCCAATCCTACTCATAGAGTTCCAGTGTTGCTGATTCCAGCCCAACATGAGATAAGCTACCAGAATCCTACAGCCTCCAACTGCCAATTGGAGGCTCCAGCACACAGAGTCATCAACCAGGCCCTCCCTAGGCTCCCAACACAAGAAGCTTGGGTCAATACCCTCAGCTCCCCAGCAGGGGAGCCCAATCTCTTTAAAGGCCAGGAAATAAGCAAACACCATGAGCAAAAAGGAACGTACTATAGATTCTTATTATGGGAAGAGTGAAAATCAAGGCAGAAATTCTGAAGAGGACAACATTGCCAACAAACCCACATCTGGAACCTCAAAAGAGAATATGAACTGGTCTGAAGCCCAAAAAGCCTTCTTCAAAGAACTCAAGAAGGATTTTAAAAGTCAAATGAGAGAGGTAGAAGAAAAAAATGGGAAAAGAAATGAGAGGTATGCAAGAGAGAGCCAATAGCTTGGAAAAGGAAGGACAAAAATTAACTGTAGAAAACAAGTCCTTAAAAAATACAATTGGCCAACTGGAAAAGAAGTATACTGAAGAAAACAAGTCCCTAAAAAATAAAATTGGCCAAATGGGAAAGGAGGTACAAAATCTAATAGAAGAAAGCAATGTGTTAAAAATTAGAATTGAGCAAATGGAAGTTAATGACTCTATGAGAGAGCAAGAATCAGTCAAACAAAAACAAAAGAATGAAAAAATAGATGAAAACGTAAAATACCTCATTGGTAAAACAACTGACCTCGAAAATACATCCAGGAGAAACAATTTAAAAATTATTGTTCTACCTGAAAATCATGATGAAAAAAAGAGCCTGGACAGTATCTTTCAGGAAATCATCAAGGAAAACTGCCCTGAAGTCCTAGAACCAGAGCGTAAAATAGCCATAGAAAGAATCCACTGATCACCACCTGAAAGAGATCCCAAATTAAAAAAAAAAAACAAGGATTATCGTAGCCATATTCCAAAATTACCATGTCTAAGGACTTCTTTTCTACAGCCAATCTTTGTCCTTCCTTCTCGAGGCTATTGACTCTCTTGTATACTTCTCATTTCATTTCCCAATTTTTCTTCTACCTCTCTTATTTGACTTTTAACATCCTTCTTGAACAGTAGGAGCCATAGTGGGAGTTCAGAGGGCAGGCTCTGGCAATATAAGGATGATAGTTAAAAGTACCAATGAGACTTTCCCCAGTGATGGAGAATGTGAAATCATATTAAGGAGATTAGAGGATAAGGAAATTGGGAAGGTGTGGAAACCAAATCTTTACTTAACAAAAAAAAAAAAGGGAGTAATTGTGAGAAATAAAAGAGTTAAGTTTCCACATTAGCAGATACAGAAATCAGCACAGACAGGATGTAACCCAGAAGGATTAGGACCAATCCTAATCCAGAAGGGAGGAGTTAGCTTGCTCTTACTTCTTTTCTCTGTCCCACTCTCTCCTTCAAAGGAGGTGTGCCCACTTCTCCCATGAATTGAAAGGATGCACTTCAACCGCTTTAATAAAAAGTCTTTGAGACACCAGAAAAGAAAAATCTTTCTTGAGGTCTTCTAAGAAGGCTTTTTGTGCTAAAGACCAGTTTGTATTCCTCCTTGAGGTTTCAGATATGTGTATATTGACAATACTGTTCTCTTCTGAACTTGTATTTTGATCTTCCCTGTCCCCATAGTAATGGTCTTTGTTTTGCTATGGTCTTTGTTTTTCTGTGTTTCTTTTTGCTCATGATGTTTTGTTTTGTTTTGTTTTGCTTTGTTTTTTCCTGGATTTTAAAATTGATCTCTGCTTCTGGGGCACAGGGGGTACTGTCCCACACTTCTTGTGCTGGGAGCTAGGGACCTGGTTACTGGCTTTGTGTGCTGGGGCCTCAGGTTCTGGCGGCTGGAGACTGTAGAAACTGTAACTTACCTGGTGCTGAACTGGAGCTAGTGGTGGTGGCTGGTGTGTGCCGAGGTCAGGTGAAGTTTTTCTGTTTCCCCAAGGTTACACTGAAGCTTGTGGGGTGAGGTGTGGGAGTGGGGGGTGGTCTGACCACTGGAGATCACATCCTCACCCAGGGCTGCATTAGGGCATGGGTAGGCTCAGCCACTGGTGGATGCCTGTTCATTGCACAATTGGTGGTTCTCTGCACTGGTGTCTGCCGGTTCCCCTGGCTGTGCCAATGCATGCAGGGGGTCCTGCTGTTGGCACTTGTTTGCTCCACCTCCCTAGGGTTCAGGATCTCCTGCTGGTTTCCTGAGGTGGGGTTTGCCATTGGCTCACCTGTCTTGTACTGGTCCTCTTCAGCCACAGGAAGAGGTATCTTTCCTGTTAATCCCTTAGCCTCACAAGCTATAAAACTGCTATACCCTATCTTTCTGCTGGCTCCATTGTTCCAGAGTTTTTCCTGGAGAAATATTTTCTGTTTTTGAAGGTCAATAAGGGAGAGTGAGAGTGACTTAATGCTTACTCCACCATCTTGGTTCCCAGAAATAAGCTCTAAGCCCCAAAATATTACAAAGCTTCTTCAATGCAATCCCTAATATTGCTTGATTATTTCCCCAATTTGGATGCTTAGGTCTAAAGGGCTGGAAAAAAACAAACAAACAACAAACAAACAAACATATGACCCAGATACTCACCTACAGTTGCAATGGTAAACCACTGAAATCACTGCATCAATGTATATATTTTAGGCATGCAATACATAGGGGTTATAAACAGGGTCCAGATCTGTTTAGGAGGAAGAGATGAAGTTTAATTTCATTTTCTAGACTTTTCTGTACTTTCAGTGATCCCAAATTCTCTGCTGCCACCCTTCCCTACGCTCCCTTTCTGTTTTCTTCCCCTCTCCTCTCTTCCTTTTCCTCTTCTCCCATTGTCTAACTTTCCCTCTGTTTCTTTCCATTCCCTTCCATCTCCCTTGTGCTCTTCCTCTTCTCTTCCCTTTCTTTCCTTTCCTCTACTCTTCTCTATTTTTTTCTCCCTTGCTGATCTCTTCCAGCATCAATAGTTCAATAATCACTTTTGTGTAAAGAATTCTCATATCTAAAATCCTATACTCAATCTCCCCCTGAGAGGCTCCAGTCTCTTATTTTCAACTGCCTGCTGAATGTCTCCATTTGATTTCTCTGCCAAAATTTCAAATACATGTCTAAAACTTAACTTTTCTCACCCTCTGCTGAAAATTGTACGTTCTCCTAATATCGCTACTGTTGTTGATGAGACCATCACTCTCAAAGTCACGTAGAACACCAACCTTGAAGTCATCTTTGACTCCTCCCTCTCCCTCACCCCTCCCCATATCCAATCATTTGTCATTGTCTTGTCCATTCAGCTTTCACAATTATCTCTGATATCTGTACCTTCTTTACCACTTATGTTGTCAACACATTAGTTCAGACTGTGATGTTATCTGATCTGAACTTCTGTAATAGCCTAAAAATGTGTCTCACTGTTTCTTCTCCTCACCTTTCTCTGGGGATATCCTTCACATGGCTGACAAAATAATTCTCTTAATGGACAGGTCTTAATATGTCACTCTCTTACTCAAAAAACATCATTTGTTCCCTGCTGTTTACAGGATAAAGTACAACCTGACTCCAAACACACTTTCTACAAACATATTGTTGTTTCTCACAGTAAAACATATACTCTTCAAGTTTTTTTTCTTTTTTTCTCTTTGCATCTTTAATACCTCCATATAGTAGTCAGTGCGTCAGTCAGTAAATAAGTATGCTTTAATAAGCATATTTAAAAATTTTTATTTATTTATTTTTAGTTGTCAAAATCACTTTTATAAGATTTTGAGTTCTAATTTCTCCACTCCATTTCTTCACCTCTCCCTAAGCGGGCCTGCAATGTGATATAGGCTATACATGTACAATCATATTAAACATATTTCCACATTAGTCATGTTGTGAAAGAAGAATCAGAACAAAAGGGAACAACCATAAGAAACAAAAAAAAGAGAGAAAATAGTATGCTTCAATCTGCATTCAGACCCCATAGTTCTTTCTCTGGATATGTATCACATGAATCCTACGGAATTGACTTAGATCATTACATTCATAAGCACATAAAATATTTGATAACTTATTGCTTTCCAACATTATTTTCCATTGTTACTATGCACACATGCTATTTTTGAACTTATTTGAACAATTAACTTTTCCACAATTTCTTCCTGATCTCTCCTGTCTTCAGAAATTTGTTCAGGTGATCCCCATGACTGGAATGTACCCTCTCTTTCTCTTTGCCCTTTGGACTCTTTCTGTTAATTAAGAGCAAAGCTCAGGTTCCACACCCTCCGTGAAGACTTCTTTGATGCTGAGTCACCACTCTTGTTTCCATTTTTCCTAGATACCTTGGTATGGATCACTCCTTTGCTCTCATCACACTCTATATCACATTGTGCATATACCACATCCCCCCACCCAAGTTGGGTATAAATTCCTTGAAATAATAGACATTTTCCCTCTTTCCATATGTGTAACTCCAGCCCCTAGGACAATACTTTACCCATAATAGGCACTCCAAAATTGTTAAAGTGCATGTTATCTCAATGATACTATATGCCTGCACATCAGGGAACATCCTTTGTTTTAGTGCTCAGTCTCCACCATCTTCCCTTAGGAATTCACATTGAACTTCATTGTGCACCTACTTGTCTAACATGGAGCTCACAAATGATTGTGGATATTATTCCCATACCAGACCATGACTTCTCCAGGGAGCAAGAACACCATTGTACCTAAACTTTTTTTTTTCTTCCATAGTGACTAGCATTGTGTACTCGATACTCAGCACATATTTAACAGGTATTTCTTCAACCTAATCATAATCTGGCAACTATCCCATTGAGAGGAGGACTATATTGCATTGTTACTCAAGATAACTTCCATGCAAAAAGCAGAAGTGAAAAAACAAGCAAACTAGGAAACATAATGACTAAAACAACATAAGTAAAGACAAAACATTAAATTAATATTTTATCAGCTCAATGCTGGAGAAGAGGGTTTTTAATTTTATTTCTTTATGATGGTCTCATGATATGCGTTCAGAATGTTTCATGTACAATGCTCTGTTCTGTGTTCTTGTCTCTTCTTTTAGAATATCTCTCTTGGTATTTCATCAGCTTCCATGGGTTCAATTCCTAATTTCTCTCTAGAACTCTAGTTTTGCATCATCATTTGCCTTCTGGACTCCTCAAATAAGATATTCCATAACCTTCTCAGACTAAACATGTCTAGAGAAATCACATTTATCCCCAAGTGTTCCCCTCTTTTAAACTTCCCTATTACAGTTCAGGATACCAACAGTTGTGATTCCAGTAGTGAGAATCTCACAACTTCAGAGTGATTCTTGACTCCTCACTCTTATGTATGCCACATATACAATCCTTTTCCAAATTATATCATTCCTACCTCCAAAATATCTCTCATTTATGTCCCCTTCTCTCTAAGCATACAGGAATATTACTCTCATTACCTTTTGCCTGAATTATTGAAATAGTTTTCTGATTGGTCTCTGTGTCATATCTTTCCACACTGCACTCTATCCTCCACTTAGCTGACAGTGATTTTTGTAAAGTATAAGTATCTTAAGATCACCCCTCCCATCTCTCAATAAATTCATGTAGCTCCTTATTATTTCTGCAATTAAATATAGAGTCCTCTCTTTTGCAGTTAAATCCCTTAACAACCTATTCCTCTCCTATCTTTCCAGTTTTACACATTTTGCTTTCCCTTGCACATGTTACAGTTCACCTACCTTAGCCATATTGTTGTCCCTCCCACAGGACACTTCGAGTTTCAATGCTGTACCTTTTCACTGGTTATCCCTCATGCCTGGCATGCTCCTTAAATCCATCTTTATACCTCCCTGGCTTCATTCAAAACTCAACTAAAATTCCATTTCCAACTTTTGTCTGATCTCTCTCTCTCTCTGTCTCTCTGTCTCTGTCTCTCTCTCTGTCTCTCTCTCTCTCTGTCTCTGTCTCTGTCTCTGTCTCTCTCTCTCTCTCTCTCTCTCTTTCTCTTTCTCTCTCCCCTCCACTGATCTATGGTGCATTCCCTAAGCAATTCATCCTAAGCAGTTTTTGTTTCACTTAATTCATCCATATGGACCTTTGCAATGTCTTAGTTTATTTTTCTTTCAGCAATTCAAAGGTACAAATACTCATTCTGGGCAGTAGAAATTCTAGCTCTCTGAAGGAAATGTATTTTATTTTGTGGTCATACATATGCACTTTGGATTTGTTTTAATTTTTAATAGGACTGGAAACTGGACCTGTGATTTCACTGGCATAGGGAACAACCAGGTTAGGAAACAATCTCTACCAATACAGGTCAGCACATCTCTGAATCTCATAATTTTATACTCATTGTGAAAGTAGTTCATGGCCAGAAAATTAATATGATGTATTATAAAATGGGATTTGACATATTTCTTTTTGTTTGCTAAAAAGGTTTCCTATATGAGACTAATAAATATTAGTAAAAAAAAAATGCATTCGAATTCTGTTCATTTGGATTTTTTTCTGCCTGATGTAGGATAGTTTACCTATGTTAGAAAAAGCTCATTAACCAAATTAATAGTACTGATAAGATTGTTGAAAAGGATAATTAACTCAGTAAAGAAAATAATCTGTTATAAAGCACTTTACCTCATTTGTATGAAAATGATGTTAACTACAATGATTGCTCTACCGTGTAAAGAAATAAAATGGCAACTCACTAGGTGCCAGCATGGGTTCACTAAGAACAATTTACTCACTTATACCAAACTTGATATTATGGGGTTATTTTACTAGTAGCTAAGCTGAAAAATATCAGATCACTGAATTTTAGTTTCAGTGAAGTATTTGCCAAAATATTTCCCAATTTCCTTATGAATAATCCAAAGAATGAAGGTTGTGTGATAATACAATTAGATGATTAGGTCAATAGTTAAACTTTTTTTTTAATCATAGAATCTTAAAGTTGGAAGTTTTCTGAGAGCCCAATTTTGTCCAATATGTTGCCAGTCTTTATTGTTTTCTATACTAGTGTGAAACAAAGCTCTGTCCTCATTTCTTTCCTCTTCAATACTTTCATCAGTGATTTGAAGACAGAAAATATACTTATGAGTCTTACAGATGATCCAAATAATCCATCACCAAACATCTATTAAACATTTCATATTAGTTTCTTACCTAAGCAAAGATGAGAAAAGAGAAAGGCAAAAGATACTAGGAGAACAGAAAAAAAAATATCAGTTCAAGAAATTCAGGCTCCTGGGTCTCCTTTGCTTTTATTACATGTCATCTTTAATTTCTTCTGGCAGAAAAAACAGGGTTGTGAGTAAGGAGTATGGGACTATTTTGGAGCATAGGATTACTGAAATGCAATGAGTTAGGGGGAACAAGTAAAACTTAGATAGCTCCCTTTAACTGAGACAAGGGGAGAGGCTATACTTTCAAGAAGAAATCATCTCCCTCACTTTCATCAACATATCATCCTGGAGGCAGATCCATTCACTGGAAACTAGGGGAATTCTTTGTGGCCTTTTAGCAAGGTGCCAGTGTTCATGTCTACTCTCCATTGGGAATGGCCACCCAAATACATCCAAACAAAGAGTCACACCTTGTAACATCAACAGTTAATTGGAGAATTCAAGAAGTTTATCAGAGACTTTCCCATTCACCCTACACACACACACACACACACACACAGACACACACACACATACACTTATTTATTTAATGATTGTATTTTACCATAAAATATAAGCTTTTTGAGGGCTAGGATTTTTTTTCATTTTGTTGTATTATCCTGATGCCTGACTCAGTGTCTTACACATAGTGAATATTTACTAAATATGTTTATATGTAAGTGAATGAAAATATTTAATGTATATGTATTTATACTAATATATTAGTGAATAAGAATAATGAATGAATCTGAACAAGTCCTATGATCCTAAACACCCTCAGTAATAAAGATTCAACCTCTGTCATTTGACAAAAGAGAAAGAGAGGAAACTCTGGGACTAAGACAAGAAGGTTTTATTAACAAAAAAAATATTCAGGGAAGCTGTAATAAGACTATCTTCTGGACAGAATAAACAGTCTAAATGGAACTGATTTGTCAAACTTTGAGAGAATTTCAAAGAAATCCAACTGAGAGAAATCTGCTCATGGTCTGCTTCTGAAAACATTTGCTGTTCATTATTAATATTGCATTCTCAATAGAAAGCTTCTACTAAAATATCTTTAGCTTAAGGGAATACCATATTTGGTCAAAGTTTACTTGTTTGTTTTGTTTGTTTTTGACACATCATTTGAAAACAGACACAAAATGGAGACTGACACTATTAGGACAATATGATCAATGCAGACAATTGTTTGGGATGATTCAAGAGAAAAAAGAATATAAAAAACATTCTTCTCACCTTAACATTCCCAACATAAATTATCCCAATAATCACTTTAATTCTACATTTCATTTGCCTTACTACTTCTAAGTAAAAGAAGGAAGGACTCATTAGTTATGATCCTATGTAATTTAGAACTAATATTTCAGTGATTCAAGCATTGCTGATTTGAGTATGCCTTCCCTTGACTAGTCCCCACCTTCCCCCACCCCCACTCCCCTTACTTTCTTAAGGCATTGACTCTTCTATTACTATTGTGTGATATTTTTTTTTACATTACCCCCATTGGGGGTTTTCTTAGAAACGATACTG